>NC_057717.1:55200858-55215464 GCF_004010195.1 Chiloscyllium plagiosum
CAGTGACAGCCTTATGTGGAATTCCAGATTGTTATGAAGTTGAAAGTGTATACTGTACCTTTAAGAGAGGGAGAATGTTGTTCTGCACTGAGAACGTTTGAGACCACTGTCAGAGCATACTGGAATATTGAAAATATATAACATTTGGCTGTGTAATCGGTACCTGAAATGGTTGCGATTTTGACGACAATTCAAATTTAACCAACGAGTTTCAATTACGTCTCAGTAAACTAAAAGCCAATCGATTTCGAATTGATTATTCTACCAACATCGAACCAATGGGATAATCCAGTTTTTGGGGTATAAGCAAGGCAGGCATGTTGAACGTCAAAGTTACTATCATCCAGGGAGAACTATAGGAGAAAACGACAAGCCAAAAACAAAAAGACAGATTGTGAAATGAAGTGGAATGACGCTGGCATTTTGTGCAGCTAATACCAAATAAATGTTAGCATGAAAGCTGCTGGGTTGCGCTGTTGAATCTTATCATTACCTCGATCACATATGCCCCACACGCTGACGATTGATAACTCGGACGAATCTCAGTTCATCTGCTGCTAAAACTGTCACTTTTCCCCTTTTGGTATCACTGGAGGAGACTTTAAATGAAAAATCTGGCGATTTTGGTCGAATGACAAATTGTAGTTCTGAGGAATGATGTTTTAAAATGAACATCAAACGCGGCTGTAAAAATTCAGCGAAGGAACAAAAAATGCAGTGACACTGTTGGAAGAGTGCCACAGAGCCCCGAACAACCTCGTGATACAGTGGAGCTAACGGCAGTTAATCTCTCAATAATGATCAAATAAAAGGATGGGAATAATGGGGTTTTTTCACAACTCCAATGTAGTGTGTCATTGTAATGCGAAATGATTTTTGAATTGATTTCAAGAGCACTGTTTTGATCAGTCATGGCAAGACAAACAAGAAGGGTGCAATAGGAGGAATGGCGTCTGGAGAGCATCTTGGTAGTAGAGATCACAAACCAGTCAGCTGAACGTCAGACTGAAAGCCACCTAGCACAAGAATTAAACTAGTATGGTTGACAAAGTGTGTGTTTATTTCACCATGTCAAATTGGTTAAAAGATAAACGTCTGTGGCATTAATGAAAACGTAGCAAGTGAGGTGGCATACTGGCTTAGTGACAGGAAATCAAGACGAATTGATAACAGGTAATCCCTGGTCCATGTCAGTAAAGGCGTTGACATGATGATTGATTTCACAACCACCGGGATTGAAATGGATCGAGTGGTTTCAAGTTCCCGATGATGGGATGGGACACGTTTACCCATCAAGAGTGACAGCAGCAGCACAGACAGAATGGTGCCGATGTGTGCATTAGGTTATGGAATACCTCAGTGAAATGGGAGGAGCGATGTAAAGGAGGCTTAGTGACCATGCAAGGGAGGGAAATCTCTGAAAGTGCGTTGGTTTGAAAATTTATTTATGAAATGGAGAAGTGTGATATTCCGCAAAAGTAACCAGTATTGCGGAATATCATATAATCTCGTGTTCCCAGGGCTAAACTAAGAGAGACTGAGTGGCGCAGCAGCGAAGATCAAACTGGAAATGAGCATGAGGATGAGCCCGCTGTGACGGTATAAAGGTGCATGAAATGTCGTGGCTGGGACTCCAACCTCACCTGTAGTACCTTCTGTTGACATGGAGCAAGGAGCATTGTGATATCTGATTGGGACCTCCAACTTATATGGAGCAGCTTCTGTTGGCATAAAGAGGGGGCATTGTGGCAGCAGGCTGAACGTTCCAACCTCACCTGGAGCAGATTGTATTGATAAGGAGCACGGAGCACTGAGACACCAAGTTGGAGAAAGTTTACTCAGTTATTTTAATCGGAATTAAAGTAGTATTTAGTAGGACCCATGTTTGTAGATTGAGTAAATATCTATACCAGGGAAATCTTGCAAAAATAAGGGAAAATGTGGCAAAGATTCAGCTCGTGGAGGAGAATCTGTGCAGAAAGAAACGTAGGTTATATTTTCTTTTTCTTGCTTTTATCCTAAGACTGACTGCGTATTTGGTTACATTGCAGCAAGTAATTTTGAGCTCGTGTCATGATATTAAATTACCGGAAACCCCATACAAGTTATTAAAGCAAACTAAATTTCCAAAAATTAACGGTATATAACTACCTCAAAGGGAGAGGGCAGAGGGTGGTGCTAGAGGGTTGTTTTTCAGACTGTAGTCCCGTGACCAGTGGAGTGCTACAAGGATCAGTGCTGGTTCCTCTACTTTTTGTCATTTAATTGGAGGTGTAGTGGACAGCGAAGAGAGTTACCAAAGATTAGAAAATAATCTTGACGAGTTCGGCCAATCAGCTGAGAAGTGGCAGATGGAGTTTAATTCAGATAAATGTGAGGTGCTGCATTTTGGGAAAGGAAATCCTAACAGGACTCCCACACTTAATGGTAATGTCCGAGGGAGTGTTGCTGAACAAAGAGTCCTTGGAGTGCAGGTTCATAGAATTCTGATATTTGAAATTTAACTTAAAAGTGGAGTCGCAGGTAGATAGGTTAGTAAAGAAGGCGTTTGGTATGCTTTCCTTTATTGGTCAGAGTATTGAGTATATGAGTTGGGAGGTCATGTTGCGGCTGTACAAGACATTGGTTCGGCCACTGTTGGAATATTGCGTGCATATCTGCTCTCCTTCCTATCGGAAAGAAGTTACGAAACTTGAAAGGGTTCGGAGAAAAAAGACGATTTTGCCAAGATTGGAGGATTTGCGATTCAGGGAGAGGCTTAACAGTCTGGGGCTGCTTTCACTGGCGCTTCGGAAGCTGAGGCGTGACTTGTTAGAGGATTTCAATGTTATGAGGGTCAAAGATATGGAAAATAGTAAAAGTCTTTTCCCTGTGGTTTGTGAGTCCAAAATTAGAGGGCATAGTTTTAGGGTGAAAGGGGAAAGATATACATGAGACCGACTGGGCAATGTTTTCACACAGAGAGTGATAAGTGTATGGAATGTGCTGCCAGAAGAAGTGGTGGAGGCTGGTACAATTGCAACATTTAAGAGGCATTTGGATGGATATACGAATAGAAAGGGTTTGGAGGGATATGGACGGGGTGATGGCAGATGGGACTAGATTGGGTTCGGATATCTGGTCAGCATAGACGAGTAGGACCAAAGCGTCTGTTTCCATGCCGTGCATCTCTCTGACTCTATGACTCTATTTGATGTTGACATTATGCTCGAGTTTATCTTGATTTATGGAGGAAAAACAGGAAACTAATGTTGAAATTTACAAGACCAACGATGATCCCATTCAATGACTGAACAGACAAGAGGCTGAATGGAAGTTTCACCATGACAGATATGTTTTCATTATGAATCGCGCTGAAACACAACGTGGGGAGGATTAGACTGAAGCAGTGGTGGTGATTTTCTTTCCTGGTAAAATTTTTTGAATATGACTATTTCTCCTGTCCATGTTAACATCACAACTCTGAAGCATGAAATCGTGAAGAACACGTGGGACAAGTGGCGCAAAGTCTAACGTGCCTGACTCCAGAACAGAACATTTTCGGTTTCACTCCTCTCTAGCTCGAGGTTAACGCAGGTATTTATTACACTCACAACCTAATCTTCCTCATTGTTCTGAAGCCGAGATGAAGTTTGAGCTCCTGATATGCAGACACGAGAATCTCTTTCAGTACATGTCCCAGAGAACATCACAGTCAATGTCGCAGCGTCATCACAAGTGAGGAAGACCAAATAGTCCCACACACTGTGAATCGGCACTTTTCAATTTCACAGAGCCATCGACCCAATCGCTGCGGCTCCTCGAAATGGCAAGGAAACAAAACAAATATCTCAGTCTCATGTTGGTTCATGGAGTGCTGAGGCACCTTCTCCTACTTTAAGAGGTTGGGACATTGACCCTGATGTTCGTGGAGACATTGATTGATTCGAAGCATTGAAAGGAATCCTATCACTGATGCCCTCGCTGTTGATGATGAACAAAACAGCCCTTACTGGGAATTGATCCAGGGCTACAGTGGTAAAAGTGCCAATTCAGGACCAGTACGCGACCAGGGACGAGTACAGCGGTCAGACGCACGTAGAGTGACAACCCTAAAATGTGTTGGACGCGTTCTTTGCAGAGACAACCGCTTGACTATCCTCATTCCATTTTCCATCCCTTTGCCTTGTATGCCTTAGCATAACAAATACAGACTGAATACCTCTGAAGGTTGTGTTGATTTCATCACAATGAGTTGCAGATTTATCCACCACCACTGGTGGATACAGTTTTTACTGCTTATCGACTGAAAACTTTCTGCCTCGTACATTTAATCTACACCACTTGGCGGTTGTCCGAGTGGAAACATTTCTTTCAGCCGAACATGCCTTTATCTCTCATTATTTTGCACATTTCAATCATGTTTCCTCACAATCTCCTCTTCTCCATTGAAATTAGAACAGTCACTGATCGTTTCCAAAAAAAACCCACCCTTTGCTGAATATGCATTGTGTCATTTTCCTGAGCCTGATGTTCCAGTGATCTCCGGAACATATCAGCAAAAATTGCTACATGAGCACTGATCTCACAACTGCAGTATGTAAATGGATCGACTAGTTTTAAGGTCATAATTGTGGGATTTGATCACGTTCGCCCAACAAAATTGACTGCAGCTGCACAGACTGAACAATGTCCAGGCTTGATTGCCAAATGCCTCAGTGAAATTAGAGGAGGGACCTAAACCAGGTTTACTGATCGTGTGATGGGGAGAAATCTCCGAGAATTGGTGGGTTTGAATCAAGATACATAGACAGCAGAGATGTGAAAGGGCGAGGGTTTGAAGGAGAAAAATCATCACCTGGACGAATATTTTCATGTCAAAAAAGATTGATTCGCTCCTGCTTTTTTGAAGCATGTCTTACTCTGCATAAAACGGTAACAAGTGACAATATTGGATGTCAAATTGCAGATGATATTTCTGCTGCCACAACGGAAAGAGCTAACCACTGCACGATACCGGCACCGCATGGAATAGCATGATGCAAAAAGCAGAGGATATGTTCGGATCAGGTTTACATGAACAGCAGGAATACTTGACAAACAGTGACTGAGACATGCAATCTCATGGTTGGCTGAATGGTTAACTTCGGTATCTCTAGAGCCGATGGATATTTCATCACTTAGTTTCTTGAAAGCGAAGATTGATATTGTCCTCCAGAAAATGAAACCGTCAGGGAATAGCGCAGTGAATTGCTGGAATGTATTTCTGCAAAAGAAATGTAGTTTACCATCGGTTACTTTACCAATTTCGTCATACAAGGAAGTGACCACTGCTGTGGGATATCATATAGTGCCAGGTATCAGGCCTGGAATGCGAGAAACTGTATGGTGCAGCAGCGAAGATCAAACTGGAAATGCGGATGAGGATGAGCCAGCATATATGAGGTCAGTAATGAAATCATTGAGTGTGAAGTATTTCACTGAAAGTACAGAGTGAATTGAAATGCCGGGGACTGGGAGTTCCAACATTGCGTGGAGCAGTTTCTATTGACGTGGTATACGTCGCATCAGGCTGGGAGCTCCAACCTCGACTGCAGCAGCTTCCATTGACACGAAGCAGGGAGCATTGGGACATCAAGCTGGAAGGTCCAACTATATCTGGAGCAGCTTCTATTGACATCTGCACTGAGAGAAGCGGAGGTAATGTTTTCGCTCTCTGAGCTATCTCATATGGCTAACTCTGCTCTGGGCAGAAAAGGAATTTTTTTATTCAATTTTTTAAAACTCGCACAGGTCCTTAAAATACTTTCAGACTTCGAAAATTAGCTTGAATACGATGTTGTGATTAGGCATTAGTTTATCAAAAGTGATGGAGCAAAATCAGTGAAATGAATTTGAAATTCATCAGATGAGCGGAGATCCCATTGAATGGCTGAGTAGACACAAAGTTCATGGAAGCTTCATGAGGATGAATGTCTTTTCGTTACAAAACCTCCCACTGCACAAAGAGTGGATCATTGGAATGAATCGGTTACGGTGGTTATCTTTCCTGGCTATTCAACTTGTGAACATGAGTACAATTGGTCATGTCCGTGTTTCGATCACAACTCTGCAGAGTACCAACCTCAAGCACGCGCAAGCGCAGTGTCACAATGGATAATGCGCTTGGTTCCGGTCCAGAGATTGTAGTTAAGGTTTCGACTTGGTTCAAGAGCAAGACTGGCAGGCATCAAATTCACATACAAGCTAATTTACCGCACAATGTAGCACACACAATGGGCCAGTGGCACATGGATAACATGCCTAACTACAGATCTGCTGTGTGGTGCTTCGATTCCAACCTGGCTTGCGGGCAACGCTGACTTTATTGCACTAAAAACTGACTGTTCTGAAGCCGAAATGAGGTTTGCACCTTGAACTGCAGGGACAAGAGTCCCTTCATTAAATGCCCCTGCGAACGTCAGAGTCAATATCCCAGTGTCATCACTGGGGGGGGAAGCTGAATTCTTCATTCACGTTGCCCTTGACATCTGTCAACTTTCGAGATTCACTGTGGCACCTGCGATTGTCAAGGAAACAAGACACAGAGCCAAGTCTCAACTTTGACAATTTTGTGAAAACCTTTAGGAAGCGGAATCAGAGGAGAATGGCGAGTAAACTGTCTGAATGAGCAGAGACTGCCACGGTACCGCCCCCCTTCTTTCAGAGGCTGGGACATCGTCTCTCATTTCTCGACATCATTAATTGATCCGAGATACTAAAAGCACTCCACTTGCAGGTGGTCTGCTTTTGCTGATGTTGCTGTCAGAATCGAAACAAACCCCAACTCCCGGACTGAGAATCAAAGCCGGGTCACAGTGAAGAAAGCGAAAAAAATGGAACTGCTAGCCCACGCATGTGTAGAATGACAGCCCTCAAGGTCGTTGTACATGCTTTCGTCAGATGCAATCGCTTGACTGTCTTCACTCATTTTCATCACTTGGCCTTGCATGCATTAAGAACTCAAGTTTCTGAAGGTTATGTGGGTTCGCCTCTGCGCATCCCTTCAGACAGTGAATCCAGATACAACCATCCGCTTGCTGACGAGATTTGTCTGCATATCTCCTCAATCCTTTCCACCTCTTAACTTCAGTCTACGCCCCTGTTGCTCGGTCAAGAGGAAACATTTCTTTTAGTCTGCATTGTTCATATCGCTCATTATTTAGTGCATATCAAACATGTATCCTCACAGTTTCCTCTGCCTAAAGAAAACAACCCCAGTCAAAACAATCTGTCTTCATTTCTGCACGGTTTCCAGTGCGATCACATGACTACTGTAATGTGAATTGCAGAACCGCACGCAATTTTTCAGGGGGACCGAATGAACAAATGAAATAAATGACTGCAGAAAGCCACAGAAACTAGTCTTTTCCAATAAAATATCTTTTGCTCAATCCTGCGATGGGCACTTATCCTGAGCCCGATGTTCCAGTAATCTATTGTCCGTGTCAGTAAAAGCTGCCCCATGAGAATTAATTACAGAACAGCTGCATCTAAATGGATTGAATTGCTTGAAGATGCCGACCATGAGATTAAGCACTTTCACCCAAAACAGTGACCGCAGCAGTACAGAATGAACAGTGTAAATGTGAGTATTATATTGTGCAATACCTCAGTGAAATGGGATGGTGGACGTTTAGGCGAATTCGTTCTTGTGGGAGGGAGAGATTTCTCCGATAAAGGGTGGTTATGATATGTGAAACTCAAAGATGTGAGACAGTTGGTGTTTGAAGAAAGAAACTTATCACCACGTAGAGTATTTTATGTAAAACAAAGATTGATTTTCTCAGTGTTTGCTAAGCACATATTACATGGAGTAAAACGGGAAAAATGCCGATTGCTGTGACAGTGATTCGTACAGAACTTGCTGTGTTGACAATGCCAAGGAAGAACCATTTCATGATCCTGGCGCCACATGGAAAAGCACGAGGCAAAAATCAATAAGGATCGTGACAGAGGTCATGGCAGGAACAGAACCACACGCACAAAGGAATACTTGTCAAACAGTGCCTGAGATGTGAGAACTCAGATTCGGTTGAAGCTTTAACGTCTATGTCCCGAGAGACTGTAGAGTTTGCAACACTGAGACTGTAGGATATTACGTTTGCGAGATATCTACAAAACTTCAAAGGGTCATGGGATACTGCAGGGTATTGCTGAAATGTGTTTCTCAATACCACTGTATTTTAACATCGGTTACTTTACCAATTTCCCCACTCATTGACGTAATAATATAATGGCATGTCATATAATCCCAGTTCAAGGGCGTGGAATCAGAGAAATTGAGTCGCACTGCACCCAAAACTAATTGGAAATGGTGATGGCGTTCAGCGCGAGCATGAGGCTGCGGAAATGCCATCGGTGAGCGGAATGCCATTCTCCGATGATACAGAGGCGCGTGAAATATCGAGGCTAAAAGCTCCCGCCTTAACGACAACGACTTCAATTCCCACGCATCAAGAAGCAGAGGGACATTAGGCTGGGAACTCCAATTTCACCTGCAGGAACTTGTATTGACATGGAGCAGGGAACATTGGGACATCAGCTGGTCGAATAGATAGTCAACTATTTTAATCTGAAGTGAAGTAGTTTTCAGCAGGGCACTTGTTTGTGGATTGAGAGAATATCTGCAACTGGGACAGTCTAAATTGCAAAGAAGAATTCTGCAAAGAGTCAATTCTTTGAGAAGCATCTGTGCAGAGTGATGCAGAGGAATGTTTATGTCATCTACCCGTCCTTATATGGTTGACTTTGAACTGGATTAATTTCCATGATGGGATTTTTTTGCTCGGTTCACAGGATTCACTTTCCTGCATACTCGCAAAGGTGTTACTGTAATCGAAACGTCTGAAAGTTAACTGGTATTTACGATGTGGTGATTAGTGTCACGTTCACGTCAGTTATGCTGAAGAAGCGGATTCGAAATTCATCAGATCAGCAGTGATTCAAATGAATGACTGAGCAGACAGAGTGTGAATGAAAGCTTCATGAGCACATATGTGTTTTTTTTTTGGAAAATTTGCTGCTTTGCAAGGGGATGAAGGTTGGACTGAAGCAGTGACAGTGATTATCTTCATTGCTTGTTCAACTGGTGAACATGCCAGCTATTAACCATATTCGTGTTAATATCATGGCTCTTAAAACCGCACTTGCGCATCAGGCCAGTGGCGTAATGGATAACGCGCTTGACTACAGATCAGGAAAGTGTATGTTCGAATCCTACCTGTCTCGAAGTCAGTGCATATTTTAATTACGCATTAAAACTGATTTTTCTGAAGCCGAAATAAGGTATGAACTCTTAATCTGCAGGAACGAGAATGCCTTCATTAAATGTCCCTGAGAACATGAGAGTCAATGTTCCAGCGTCATCACAGGAAGGAAGCCGAATAGTCGTACACGTTACTCATAGGCACCTTTCCATTTCATAAAGCCACTGATCGAATAACTGTTGCTCGCGGTGATGCTCGGCTTTGAGCATTTTTCGAAACTCTTTGGCCGGTGGAATCAGAGAAGAATGAAGTGTTAACTGTCCAACTGATCTTTATAGAGAGTGAGTTCCAGAGTCTGATAAAGTTCCAGAGAATGATAAAGTTTTCCTACCAGTCTATTCAAAGCCTTCTGCATCTTATCTGAAATCTACAAACCCTGGTGATCGATCAAGAGCAAATGTGTCGTTCAATCTGTCATTCCATGCTCCTCATTATTTCGTATACGTCAATCATGTCTCCTCACAATCAGCTCTGCTCTGAGAAAAATAACCCCCGTTTTGCCTAGGCCATGCCACTCAAAACATTCCTATGCAGGCAATCCAGAGCGTAACGTCGTTATTTGTTTTGGTGCATATATAGTAAAATTTACTCGGAATACTTTAGCTAGGTTGACTTCCAGTTTTAAAAACTGAGAGAAAATTGTTCACAATATTAAGGGATGAAACACAGTCATCCACAAACTCCATCAACAAACACAAAGACCTGGACCCAATATACCGGCCACTACAGTGGACAGCTTTAACTGACAACCGGAAGCGGCAGGCACAGGCCACTATAAATGCCAGAGGAAACACCACAGAAGCGCTTCACAGGAGGCTCCCAAGCAGTGAGGATGTCACGTAGACAGGGGACGAAACGTTTGCAACAAAAACTTCCAGCTCGGCGAACAGAACCACAGCAACGAGCACCGGAGCTACAGATCTTCTCACAAACTTTGATGAAACACAGTGAACAGAATAAAATACCCACAGAACTCAGCTATCCAATATAGACTTCATTATGCATTTCCAAAAATACACAATAGTCCTGATAATTAAACCCCATAAACGCATAGCAAAAATGAAACAGTTTTACATTTCGAAATTAGAGGGGCAGAAGAAGAGAGACACGCACATCACTGGCATCGATAGGCACCTTGAAAGCCTTCGTGTAATTAAGTGTGGCTGATACTTTGGCAATGGTTAACAAAGTATTTAGGCTCTCAAATGCATTTTGAAAGTCTTGTATTCACTGAAATTTCTTGCCTGTTTTTAACAATTCGGTGAGTGGAGCAGTCCCACTGCTAACATTCAGCACAAACATTCAGTAAAAGCCACTCAATCCGGGGAACCGTAGTATGCTCTTTTCGTCAACAATGTGTAAAAGTCCCCTGTAACTTTCGATTTCGCATCCCGTGTGGCTATTTGTCCGTGTTCAACAACATATCCCAGGAAGGTGACTTGGGCTTTGGCAGATTCACTTTCAGCTAGGTTTACAAACCAGTTTGACTTCCGAATTCGATCAAACAAGCCCGATAAATGCTGTAAACATTCAATCCATGAGAGACTGATAGTCACCAGGTACAATATACACCACACAGTTGCGTATCCGACAATTACCCTGTCAGTTAAGCTCTGAAATGTGGCTGAAGTGTTTTCCGTACAAATGGCATTACTTTAAATTTCTGCAGGCCTGTTGGCGTTGTAAAATTGCCTTTGATCTTTCTGACAAAGTTCACTACCAGTAACCTTTGAGGAAGTCCAACTTCGAAATGTAAGTTGCTCCTCCAATCTTTTCCACACAGTCCTCCAACTGCAGATATGTATATGCATCAGTCTTTTAAACATCGTTGATTTTGTTATAGTCCACACATAACTGTTAGGTCTTTTCTGGCTTTGGCACCATGATGATGGGTGAACTCCATTTATTGAAACTCACTTCGGTTATGCCATTTTGGAGCAGACGTGACATCTCCTTATTATCTTGTACAACTTCAGAGGGTTATGCCTGCAAGGATGTTCCAAAGTCAGAACATCATCTCCTGTATTACATAATCTACAATTAGATTATTAATACCCAGTATATGTCAGCAGGTCTCCCCATGCAAGAGTAATAACTTCCAATTTTCTTCTGGAAGATAACTGAATAACTTTACCAATTTTAGACAACTTTTGCATTGTCCAATTTTATTTGAGGAATTTCCAATGCAGAATTCCCTGACATTAGTTCTTCCCATTGTGTCGTAGTCTATAACACATTCTCCTCTTGCGTTCGTTCTCTGCCAAATTACCGTTAGAGCGTATTCCAATCGCACATTCTGTGAGATTCCTTCATGCCTGGAATCGCTATCAAGTAGCTATCCTCACTGAATTTCCTCTCAATTTGATAAGGTCTTCGAAACCTTACTTTAAAGTTTCACCGATTATTGAAATTTAAATAAATACATTAATCCCAGTGGCACAATTGTGATTTCTTGATTTCTCATACACTTCCTGCTTCACCATTTGCTGCGATACTTTTAAATACTGTCCCAACAACCCCCCAACATTATTTAGTCCAACTCTAAAATTTGATACATCGTCCAAATGCGTGGTCTCTGCAATCTGACTTATTAATTTTTCCGTAATAAATTTTAATAGTCCTCTTACTTTATGCCCAAAATTGGTTTCAGATGGACTTAGTTTGGTGGATTCTTTTGGTACATCTCAGATCGCAAACAGCACTGACGCAACTCCCTTATGGAAATAATCCGGCTACTCCGAACCATAAAACCTCAACATAGTCTTTAATAATTGATGTCACCTTTCCAGTGCAACCTGAGAATCTGGATGGTACACAGTAGATTTGAATCGTTTTATTTGCAAGCTATCTATCTACTCCTTGAAAAGTTTGGATGTGAAGTTTGACCCTTGAGCTAATTGTATATCTGATGGTAGTCTTAATCTAGTTTGTAAAAAAAATCGTAATTATTCCACAATCCTTCTAGCTGTCATATTGCACGATTGAACAACATTTGGAAATCTCGTCAATACATCCATTTCTGTTAATTAATACATATTCCCATCGCTTGTTGGATGTTGGGAACCTACACAATGAATGAAGACCCTTAAGAAAGATTCCTCGAACGCTGGAATAGGTATTAAAGGTGCAGGCTTTATTATTTCGCAAGATTTTCCTATTAGTTGAAATGTATGATACGTCTGGCAAAATTCAAATGCATTCCTCTGCAATCCAGGCCTGTAAAAATGTCTTTGTATTTTAGCCTCCGTTTTCCTCACGCCTAAGTAACCTCCAATTTGTGGCACATGCAGCACTCGCAGCACGACTTTTCTGTACAATACTGGAAAACTAATTCTTCCCATTTATCACTTGCTTGAACATGTTTTGCTCTCCATTTCCTACTTAACATATTATTTACTAAGTAATATCACACGGGGATGCATTCACTCTCCTTCCAAGTACATGTCTTCTGATCCAACTGCTTTAATGTTTCATCTTTCTGCTGTAAGTCAGCAGCACAGCAGAGCTGAATATACTTACATTTTTCACGCTTGTCCCCTGCTGTGTCCCAGTGATCTGATAAAAAAAATTGTAATCATATTTCAGCTTCCTTATCCATGTCTTTTGATTTCTCCTGCTTCAGCTTGTGACTCTGTGATCGCGTTAAGACACAATCTGGGAAGTTTCCTTGATAAACGTCCTGCATTGCTACACTTGCCTGCATCTCGACTGGCTTTTCAACTGGAGAAGGCAGCACGCTTATCGGTAATTCATGTACATCATTTGCAAGCACAAATTGTATCCTTGGAGCTGAGAGTGTTTCCAGAACTCCCACCACAAATTCCCCACTCTTTTTTTGCCCGCTCTCGCCTCACTGTACATAACGGAGCAATTTTTCGTCCCACCATGAATTCCCATACACATATTTCTTCAGGACTACATATTTCCCCCTCCTTCTGCATCACAGACAGGCACGATCCTGTGTCCCTGAATATTGTTACCTCTTTATCTGCGACTCCTGGCCAAGGTAAATGAACTTTAACTTTGCAGGTATATTATTAAAGCAGATGTGGCACTTCCCCCTTACCAACCTCTGATGGGCTTGTGCACTCTGATACAGGTTTCCACCCTCCACTGTGCTTTCTATTACCATACCAACAAAACATCCAGGCTTATTTTGTTTTCCTGCATCTGACTTTCCAGTGCTTTCCCTCGTTCTCCAACACTGATTTTATGTGGCCTATTTTATTGCAATGAAATCCTCCGATCTTGTTCCCTTCAAGAGTTCCCTATTTACCCTGTGATAAGTTATCCTAATGATCCTCACAGAGATTTTACTTTCCCTTTCCACGTGAGGATTTCTCTTTGTCCCAATTTCGATCCCTCAGACTTAAAATGATTCTGGAAGCCCATCCTTGTTTTATGGACCACTTCATAACAATCAGCCATTTCAGCTGCTAACCTTGTCGTTTTAACAATATGCTCTTCCAGAGTACGCTTGTCTTCAGCCTTTATCTCCAGCCTTTTAAGGTGAATTTCTTTAATAATTGCCAATTTCTGAAGTTCAAACCCTGTCTCCCTTTCTGTCTGCTCTGCTGCTCTCTCTTCTTCCCTCTTTCTACTTCGAATCGTATCTCAAACTGCTTCAAATCTGGTATCCTTTCCTTATCTATCGCGTCTAACTCAAGCTGCTTCATTTTTAAATAAATTTTAACCATCTCTACAGATTCTTATGGATTTTCCAGCTTAGTTAAATGCTGAGCGATTGCGGGAATGATCTCTTTTCCTCACAGAAATAGGCAAATACAATCCCAGCATTTTTGCTAATTCCAGATGCTAGGCCTGAATTATTTAATGTAAGACTACAAACACTTTACATCGTCCATAGCCAGATAACTATTTGTACCTAAATGAGACATTGCTTTCCTAGGCATTGTCTTCCCCAATCCAAATCAACACCCGAAATAAAGACGCAAGCACCTTTTAGTTGCCCTTTTAATCCATCAACTACCTCCCAATTTGTTATGGACGAGGCTAAACCATTCAAAATGTTATTAAGCAGACAACCTAGACAGTAACGTTATATTTTTTTCGTTAAGTGTATGGTGAAAATTACCCGAGGAAGCTAGTTACAAAAGTTATTCACAAAATGACGGATTTGACGGATCCAAAGTAGACTTACTTATACTGTTCTGAAAATACACAACAATCCTAAAAAAAACAAGAACCTTAAACACAGTAAAAATGAAACAGAAGCTTATAGGTAAAAATTAGAAAGGTAGAAGGAGAGAGGTTGTTAGTTCCTGCACCACTGCTGCAGGATCTCAAAACCGGAATTCA
>NC_057717.1:55215665-55224767 GCF_004010195.1 Chiloscyllium plagiosum
AGAACTGCAGATGTTAGAACTCAGAGTCGACAGTGTGGTGATAGAAAACACAGCAGGTCAGGCAGAAGGCGAGGAGCGGGAGAGTTGATGATTCGGGCATAAACCCTTAATCAGGAATGATGTTCGTGGCCGTGGGGGCTGAGAGGTAAATGGGCGATTTAGGAGGTTTGTGGGCGTGATAGCTGAGAATGCGATGACAAGATAAAGGTGGAGAATAAGATACTGGTTCTGACAGGAGGTGGAGCGGATAGGTTGGAAAGGTGATGTGCAGGTCATGAGGGCAATGCTGAGTTGGAATCATGAAACTAGAATAATACGAGGGAAGGGCAAATGAAGAAACTGGTGATCCCATGTGGCATCAAGGTTCCAAGCAGAAGATGAGGCCTTCTTCTTTCAGGCGACAGGTGTTTAGGGAATGTCAATGAAGGTGGTACAGGACCAGCATGTGTTTGGCAGATTGGGAGGGGGAGAATGAATTGCATCAATGATGAGCTTCCGACCACATATCAAACCTATCATTACGAACATGTTGTTACATCTCAGGAACACTTTCTCACACTACCACATCTGAGGAGAAGGCGAGGATTGTAGATGCGAGAGATTAGAGTCAGGAAGGATGGCGCTAGAAAGCACAGTGCTTAGGCAATATTAGAGGAGCATGAGTGTCAATGTTTCCAACATTCCTGACGAAGAAATTATGCTCGAAACATCGACTTTCCTACTCAATGGTTGCTGCCTTACCAGGTGTACTTTTCCGGATCCACACTTTTACCTCGACACCACCTCAGCTCAACTGCATCGGAAAATTAAGATGCACCTGTCACCACTCAGTTGATTCTTCTATTGCATGCGAGACAAACTGCAACATTCATTTCCCCATAAATATCAGGTCATTCAGATCGCTAAAGAAAATAAAACTGCAGAGGCTGAATGTCTGAGAGAAAATAAATAATTGTTGCAGAATTCAGCATTATGTCAGTTCAACTGAATGTTTGAATATCAATCTTGGTAAAGGAAAAGAGAAAGCTGCAGTTTAACAACTGCTACATTCTGTTTCTCAAAAGAAAAACGAGTTTAATGAACTGGAATGTTTCGATCAGGCAATGCATGCTCACCTTGTCAAGTGCTGAGAGGAACGGAGGAATATATATTGGCTTCGCACTGCTGAACAGATGAAACATATCATTTTGCCTTCCGAATCTGTTGATGCTCCTGCAGAAAAGTCGATGTGACTCATAAACACAGCACAGCCAGTTCGGTGTGTATTTCAGAGTCCTGCAACATCACATTTAATTTAAATGATCTTTATTGATTGTTCCTTATAAATATGGCATTCTCCATTTCATAGTGCATTGGACAATATTGTACACACTCACTTATTCATCGGTACATCACTCAATTTTAGTACCCCTCACGTTCAATCACGACTTAACTACAAAACGACATTCACGAAAAAAAATGTTTATTTTTAAAACCGAAGACTGAGCTGAAGCAATGCCTGTTGGAAATCAACCATCATTATCTCACTCTCTATAACTTATTTAGTGTGTCTCAGTGCCTGTCACCATAAACCTGTGCACTCTAGTTTTGAACTTCACCATTCTGCACAAACGATTTAGGCCAGTTGCCTATCCATACCCGTCAAGATTTTATAAACGGTGAGAACGTTACGCGCTGCCTGGAAAATTCCAGCTAAAAAGCTCCTGCCTACCCCATCTCCACGCTTAAATCCAGCTCTCAGGTCCCCGCAACATCCTTGTACATCATTCGTGGACAGTTTCAATTTTCACAAAATCCTTCCTGTTGAAGTTGACCATAATTGCAATCAGTATTTTAAATGTGATCTCTCCAATGCTCTATATCGCCACAACATGACATTCCAACTTGGATAATCGACTTTCTGACGAATGACAAAAAGCGTGCCACGTACTTTCTTCACCATCTTGTCTACTTGTGACACCATTTTATCTGCTTTTATAAATTTTGCCTTTACTGATAAAGTTTTGATTGTCACGATGTTCTGCTGCCTTGACGGACATGTAGCCCAGCATGCAAAGTCTCTGTGTTCCTCTGGGTTTCCGCGTGTCCTGCCATTCATTGAGTCATCCGTTCATGTGTTACTTCCAATGTGCATCACCTCACGTTTTTCATGGTTAGTTTCAACATCCCCTCTCTGAAGCTGACATTTGACAACTCCATCTCTGAGCTCCTCCATCCTAAGACCTTCTTCCTCAGTATTAACCACTTTGCTAATATTCGTATCATCGACAACTCTGCTTCTCATTTTCCCCTAACTTGTTCTATATTCTTTACCACATTCACAAACGACATGGGACCCAGCATTCATCCTTGTGTTACACCATTGAATAACAGTTACAATCACACAAACAGCCTTCATCACCATCCTGTGTCTCCTACCATCACCCACATTAAGTTTGGATCCAACTTGCCAGGGGACCTTAAATCCCTTTTCACTTTTATCCTCTTACCAGTCTCCAGTGTGGTGTCGTGTTAAAGGCTTTCTTGAAAACCACACAAACAACATCAACTTTACTGCCCTCGTTAAAAAACCCGATCACTTGCCAAAAAAATATATTTCATCCAATCTGTTAGGCATGACATTCTGTAACAAAACCAAGATGACTCTTCCTGAAGAAACCTTGCCTGGACAAGTGGCAGTTAACTCTCTCCTTCAGTGTTTGCTCCGAAAGGTTCCCTTTAACTGATGTGAGACTCACTGCTGTGTGATTCTCTGGTTTATCTCTCCCAATCTTGCTGGAAAGAGGAACTGCGTTAGTCCAGTCCACTACAAACCCCAAGAGGAAAGTAAAACATTGCTCAGAACACCTGTAATTTCCTCCCGTGTCACAGAGAGGAACATAAGATACAAGTACGTCCTGAATTGGGAATATGCCCACTTCAAGCACTTTGTTTCACAACAGCGATGAAATAACAGTCTCCATTCTGTTCCAGTAAAAGCTCAACTGGCCTGGAACAGCAGAGCTGCTTGCGATTTTCCGCGTTGGAGGCGAACACGATCATGACAGCAGACACACTTTGAAATATTTGGCACTAGCGCACACCACAGTTAACTCCCCAGGATGCAAACCCATTTTTCTTTTGTTTTCAACATCAATAGAGTGGTGACCGAAACAGCATATTAACAAGCTGCAGAGTCGGAGGGGACAAGCAGAAATGGCAGGGCCGGAATTCAAACCCACGCCCCTTTCAAGACTGGAATCCGGATCCAGCGCCTCAGACCGCTCGGCCACGCAACCTCCCGGATGCCGTCGCCCTTTTCTTGCATTTCTAATTGTGCTCCTGCATAACGACAGATGCAAAGTCACATGAAAAGGGTTTCATGGTCCCTCTCCGACTCGCAAAGCTGCTGGGGTGTGCCCGGCTACAATATCAATTTCGCAGCAGATAATGATAGCCCATCAATCCAGACAAAAATCAATGGTAAACTGAGTCTATCTTCTCAGACTCTTTTCAGCTACAAATGTATCTGTGAGTGCGTGAGAATATATGTTCGCTTATGATTTGGTCATAAACCGTGAGTTGCTTGACATTACTGCAACCTCGATACTTGATTTGCTAAATGATTTCACCCATTGCTCGAAACAGGACAACTTTCACGTTTACACGGAACATGAAACACACCGGACTACAGGGAAAATGCACAAAGCTGAGCAGGCCGTGTTCCACATCATACCGTGCTGCATAATTTCAGTCACTGTGTCTGTTTTGCAGAATAAGTGTCCCAAAGAATGTTCTCCACCCTAAAGCCGGAGGTGACATTTCATTCCGAGAGCGACAGATCACATTGTGAGGGTGCTCTGACCTCTGGGCCAGTTCGAGATGCCACTTTCCTTGCCTAAACCGTGCAATTTGCTGCAGGGATGTTCACTCCTGGACATGAGCCACATGGATACCAACTGAGTTGGAAACCTGTGTGGGAATCGACGAGAAGCGACTCAATAAATTTTGCTAAATTCCATGGTGCTTTTTAGAAATGCAGTTTCTGTTCACCTCAATCTAAAAGGCAGTTTCTGAACATAGTAACAGAAGTCAAAAGGTAATTACCTCACCCCACCCCCACTCCAGAGGAGGTGCTAACTGCCCTTGAGTGCTTTTTGTTCTCGATGTGAAGAGCTCTCACGCCTGAGTCACCTTCACGTCTCTTGTGGCTGAGTGAATCACAAAGAAGGAATTTCACCAGAGCTGCAACTGCCTCACTTCCCCACTAGCCCTCCCCGTTTACATTTTCCTGCTCGTTCGTGATTTAAAGAAAACCAAATCGATGCGATGCCATTCTGTAGCCTCTCTGTCGATTCCTCCGTTTCAGTGCCAACATGACTTAGATCACGTGGCGCACCTTAATACTAGCGACGCTATTAAAGCACAGGTCCAGAGGTTCCTCTGAGAGTTTAATGTCTTTCATTGCTTTGCTGATTGAATGAGTCACTAACGTGCGAACTGCTCCAAAACATGATTCAGGACCTCTGGTGCCAATTCTCGCACGTTGAATAACGACAGACAACTTCCAAATGAGATCTTTCAGAGTCGACTTTGGGGTACATTTGAGAGACAGACCATTTCAGGAATCCGTGGTGCGCTGTGACACGAGCGCATCAACTTCTTCCCTGTCTTTGAACCGGGCTGCGCAAGGAATGGAAATGCGGAACTGCTTTTCGTGGAAGGATCCGAACGCGGTAACTACACTCTCAAAGAGAATGGCATATGAACAGAACCAGGTTGTAGAAAATCTTTACAATGCTTTGCACAGCAATTAAATGGAATTGCATTACATTTCACTACGAGAGCAGATTTGTTCAAGCAAATTCGAAGGCAGGTTTGCAGATGAGAAAGCAAGCAAGAAAACTCCGTTCTAGTCCATGTAAAAGGCTGCAGTTGAAGAACAAAGCAGGTTCTGCTCAGATTCGAAATGGAGACTTATCTTGCGGAAAGTGAACGTGGTGATCACTACACTACAGAAACAAGCCACAGCTGCCCCTGCTGTGGCTCAGTGGTATCCGTCACTGAAAGTTGAAGCCATTCAACCTTTCACCTTTCTGTTTCCAATCGCTCGTTGTTTAATGGGACTTGTTCAATTTTGGCTGTGTGGTGAGCATGGACGAGATACACCGAAGTATCTCTTTCCATGTGGTGTACCCAAATAACGCTGTGTTGCTTACAACGGCTTTAAAAAGATTACTTTTTACCGGAGCTTACCGTCGCAGTCTGTGGCACAATCATTTAGTCTGTTCGACTGCTCACGGGAAAGGTAGTATTGTGAAACACTGCAGAAACGAACGACTTCCTTACTTTTGCTCCGACTGACCATACTCCGTGAGATTTTCCCAGATCCTCAGTTGAGGATTTTTTTGCAGGTGGAAGTTACCTCAGAAACCTTGTTAAATCGTAATGTATTGAGCGAATCGCAAAACATAAAGCATTTAACATGGAACACAAACAAAACTGGCAAAGCAAATGCATTTTCAGACACAGAGATGCATGAATGCTAAATGTGAGACAGTCCGAGGGCATGATTTATAAAGTAATCTCACAACTAACAACAGGGCAATTCCAAACTACTCTTTCAAACATACTGCAGCCTTAGTGCACCACCACTTGCCAGACAATGCTGAACAGAGAGAAAGAAAGAACATAATAAGAATGGGCCATAAAAAGTGAACTTCACCAATCACAGTCTCTATTAGATTACCTTTCCCTTCCGGTGTCTCCAGTAATGAAATGAAGGAAATTGGAAAAATTCAATAACACATGTAATCGAAATTCATTGGAACGATTTTCCCATTCGCCAGAAAACCAAATAACGACGAGTCGTGTCACTGCAGGACTTTGTTTCACAACAGCGATGAAATAACAGTCTCCATTCGGTTCCAGTAAAAACTCAACTTGCCTTGAACATGAAGCAACAGTAGAGCTGCTTGCGATTTTCCGCGCGGGAGGCGAACACGATCATGACTGCAGAGACACTTTGGAAAACACCACAGTTAATTCCCCGGGAAGCAAATCCATTTTGTTTTTCTGTTCTGAAGATCAATACAGCGGGGACCGAAACAGCATTTTAACAATGCGTCGTTGGAGTTGATCAGCAGAAATGGCAATGGTGGGATTCCAACCCACGCCCCTGTCGAGACTGGAACCTTAATTCAGCGCCTAAGACCGCACTGCCACACTGCCAGCCGCCCACGGGCCCCATTTTCTTGCATTTCCAATTCTGCTCCTGCATGACAACAGATGCAAAGTCACGTGAAAAGGGTTCCATGGTTCCTCTCCGACTCGCACTGCGGCTGGGATGTGCCCGGCTACAATATTAATTTCGCAGCAGATAATGGTAGCCCATTAATCCGGACAAAAATCAATGGTAAGCTGAGTCGATCTTCTCAGACTCCTTTCAGCTACAAATGTATCTGTGAGTGCGTGAGCATACATGTTCGTTTATGATTTGGTCAAATAACCATGAGCTGCCTGACATTACTGCAATTTCGATTCTTGCTTTGCTAAATGATTTCACCCATTGCTCGAAACAGGACAACTTTCACGTTTACACGGAACATGAAACACACCGGACTACAGGGAAAATGCACAAAGCTGAGCAGGCCGTGTTCCACATCATACCGTGCAGCATAGTTTCAGTCACTGTGTCTGTTTTGCAGAATAAGAGTCCGAAAGAATGTTCTGCACCCTAAAACCGGAGGTAACATTACAATCCGAGAACGAAAGATCACAATGCGAGAATGGTCTAACCTCGGGGCCAGTTCGAGATGCCACTTTCCTTGCCTTTTACCTTAACCGTGCAATTGGAAATTGTTGGAGCCTCAATCCCTTAACTTCAATCCTAGTTTTCAGACACAATCCACAGTTTGTGAGAGGCTCTTTCTCTTTCTCTAGGTTTAAAATAAAAATCTCACATCAATTTCGCAGCATATGAGAATGAAGATTTTAAAAAGAACAATCAATCCACCATGATCAGATGAAGTCGCGCATTTTATCCCAAATAGAACTTGATCAGAGTTTGAACATGGAAGGATAAGGGTCCGGTTGTGGTGGGAGAGAATCGTTCACTTGTGTGTGTTGACAAGGCTTCTGCTACCATCAGATCTCACATACTCCAATTACAGTCATATTTAACTTAGACTAGAGACAAGTGAGGATTCATTTCTCCATCTGAGCTGACATCGCAAGAAAGCAATGATACCAGGAACAAGCTCAATGTGTGCGAAGGGATACACTCCTTCTCTGACCTACTGCGACACCTGCGACAATGAGGAGAAATCATTTCAATGCCTGGATTGCAGAAAATGCGATAACACGTCCAGTGATTGGATTATCCAACGCCTTGGTCATACTAATGAGCAATGTTTTATCTGCCCGACTTCGGAAAATATTATCAGACCGCTGTGTAGTTGATGCATGGGAAATATGCTCACACGAATGAAAGGCCTTGAAAACCTCTGGGGACCTGACGTCCGATCCACGTGCTCACCCAGAGGACACACATCTTCAATTCCACAACTATGGGATGTGCTGCAAATGTCCGATCGACGTGAAGTCCCATCAACATTATTAACAGGTCTTTTCTACGCCCAGACTTTGACAATTGCTGCAAATGTTCGTGGGGACTGACACGATATCAACGTGTTCACAATGAAGAGAACCTTTAAATGCTGAGATTGTTGCTGTGGTTCTATTTGCCGAGCTGGAAGTTTTTGTTGCAAACTTCCAGCTCGGCGAACAGAACCACAGCAACGAGCACCCGAGCTACAAATCTCTCACAAACTTTGCTGAGATTGTTCTAATCACTATACAAGTTCCTTGGGATCGTTTTATCATGAACGTCTTTACACTGTGGAGAGACCTATCAAATATCCAATGTGTGGGTTGTTCTCTCCAGTCTCTGCAGGACTGATGTTCCATCGACAAGGTAAGAGACACATCAATTGTTTTCAGTGTGGGACTCGGTTCAGGCGATCATCTCAACTCCTAGTACACACGCGAGTTTGTAGTGGGAAGAACGTATTTACTTGCTTCATTTGAGAAAAACAGTTAGCTCACTCATCGACCCTGTTGAGACCACAGAGAGATCCACTGGGGGAAGGAATTCATTCACTCATCGAGCCTGCTGAGAGTTCACAAATCTCGACAGCTGTTCATGACCTACAGGACTGAAAGCATAGTTTTGAAATTTTAGATAAACGTCAAACAAATTAATTTTGTATTAAATACAATCTGAGAGTTCAATATAAGGTTAGGGTTCCATAGTACTTGAAGCATCAGCACAAGTTCTCAAGGAGAGACATATTAGAATTCTATGAGGAGATAATGAGCAACTGAGAAATAATTTATTCTGTGAATGTGATCAGCTTAAATTGCAGCAGGCATTTGTCAAGGTGCCGTATCAGAAGCTGCAAAATAAGAGTCTATGATGTCAGGGGCAAAGTACTGGCATGGCTTGAGTTTTACCTGACTGGCGGAAGGCCGATAGTTGAGTGAAGGGGTCTTTTCCAGGTTGGCAGCGCGTGACTTGTGGAGTTCAGCAGGGGTCAGTTTTGGCACAACTATTCCCCTAATGCATGAATGATCGGGTCAAAGGAAAAGCGAGTATTGTTGATCTTTTGCAGAATACACAACGACAGGTGGAAAAACAGATCGTATTGAGGAAGCGGGCAGGCTGCAGAATGACGTGGATGGGCTGATTGCTTGGATAGAAGGTTGCAGTTCGAACACCGCGTGGAAAAGAGTGAGATCATAAAGTCATGCATGATTAGAGACATTGACCATTGTGTGACGTGGAAGGGCTTCAGACATCTGTGGTTTAAAGGCACTTGAGAGATCTAGTTGAGGTTTCTCATTTTTTTCATATCAGGTTCTGTTGTCTGTCGGGTAAATGCAATGTCGGCTTTCATTCAAACGAGTTAAAAACCAACCGCAGAGGTTTGCAACTGACGCGATAAGAGGCTCTCGTCAGACGCATTTCGATTATCTGGAAAAGCTTTTCGCTTCATGTCTAAGGGAAAATATAATATGAGTGGTGGAAGGGGGTTTACAATGGCTGACACAGTGGCGAGCACT
>NC_057717.1:55225267-55234254 GCF_004010195.1 Chiloscyllium plagiosum
GGCTGTAGGTACATTGTGACTTGAAAGTGGAGTCGCAGGTAGACAGTGTGGTGCTGAACACATTTGGCAGATTTGCCTTAATCAGTCAGAGCATTGAGTGTAGGGGTTGGGGTGGCATGTTGCATCTGTACAGGATGTTGGTGAGGCCACTTTAAGAATACTGCGTACAACTCGGTTTTCTGCAGAAATGACTTACACAGATGTCGCAGGACTGGAGGTTTGAGCTTAACGGAGAGGTTGATTAGTTTGAAGTGCTTTCTCCTGGAGTGTAAGAGGCTAAAGGGTGACATTATAGAGGTTTATAAATCCTCCAGGGGCATGGATATTCTGAACAGCCACGCTCTGCTTCCCAGGATAGGGGAGTCCAGAACAAGAGGGCAGAGGTTGAAGGGGAGAGGGCGAATGATTTAGAAGGCACCTGAAGGTAAATGTTTCACACAGAGAGTGGTGTGTACAGAAAGTGCTGTCAGAGGAAGTGCTGAAAGCGGTTACAATCGCAGATTTAAAAAGTATCTGAAAGAGGAGGGATATTGGCCAAATGCTGGCAAATGGGACTGGATCAGATTTGATATCTGATCGGAGTGAACAGATTGGACTAACGGGTCTGTTTCCATTCTGCATGACGCTCTGATTCTATAAGAGGGATGACAAAAATCTCTGAAAGGACCTTTCAAGTCAGAATTCTCTTCACTGGAGGTTGATCGTGCCTCAATGTTCACATTGATTGAAAGCTGCGTTAGTTAAATATTTGACAGAGAAGTGAGTCATGGATATTGGGACACAGACAGGAAAGTGGGGCTGATACCCCAACGTGATCAGCCACGATCTTAGTGTCTGGTGGAGAAGGCTCAAAGTATCTAATGACCCACTCCTGCTCCTCAGTCCCATGTTTCTGTGTACCATTCAGCCCATCAAACCTGCTAGACAGGAGCAGTTGGAGGCTACTTACTCCTATAACCTGGTGCACATAAACAGAGAAGACCATTCGGCCCTTCAAGACTGTCCCACACGCTGTGAGGTGATTTAGGAAATGTAATTGGAAAATCCAGTTTAAGTATAAAAGAGGCCCCTCATCTCTCATCACAGAGCACCCCCTCTCTGCAACTTGTGCTTCATTTGTTGATCATGTTGGAGACCCACATTCATGTGAATACAGCCCCCATACCTCACCCAGGGATGGCTCAGAAAATCCTCTGGTCTGCCTGACTGCAACATTCATTAAGAGAGCATTCATGAAAATAACACCCACTAACTTTCCAATAACAGAATGGGAGAAAATCAGAAACAGGAGCAGGTCGTTCACTCCCCAAGCCTTCCTTGCCCTTCACTAAGAAACTGGCTGATCTGCTGTCGGTCTGAAATACTCTTTAATACCCAATTCCTCATAGCCCTCACCTCTCTGACAAGTCAATATTCATTTACCGCCTCTTCAAATACTTTCAGTCATCTAGCTCCCCAACACTCTTGAGAACAGACATCCTGACATTCAATGCCACCTGTTTGAAGAAAACACTTGCTGCTCCTCTATCATGGATTATTGATATGAACAAAAGAGTTTGAGACAAGGGTTCAGGTTAAAATGACTGGCCTTGATATCAAGGCAGAGGTTGACTTCTGTTGACATCAAGGTGGTTAACAAAACTTGACTTAATGGGAATCAAAGTAAACTCTCCAGTGTTTGGAATCAAACATGGCACAAAGGAAGATGCTCATCATCTCAGTCCTGGGTCACCACTGTGGGAGATCCTCAAGTTGGCTTTCGCTTCACAAACATCTTTAGCTCCTTCACCAATGTCTCCCCACCCTCACCCTCCCCATCATAAGATCAGAAGTGGGGGTGGTCACTGAAGATTCCACAATGTTCCGAACATTTTATCCCCCGTCAGCTCCTGAACTGGTTTGTGTCCATGGCAGCAAGACTCAGACTTCATTGAGGCTTTAACTGGTAAAGGGTCCATAAAATTCATGTAAGAGCACTGCCTGGCACTGCACATTGCCACAGTGAAACAAGAGTTCATTCAGCACCTCACGCTAGTTTCACAGAATGTGAGAAAGCCATTCAGCCTATTGACACTATTGGAGAAGAACAGGGACAGCCCACTCAGTACCTCCAGCCTATTACTCAGAAAGGGAAGGAGTCTAGTGTGATGGACCACAGCAGAGCCCCTCGAAAATATTTGAAGGCGATAGCGTAGATTCTGATGTTTTCTTATTTTAAAGGAAATGTAAAGTGTCTGTTCCAGATGCAATGTGACTGGTTAAACTACTCGGTGTGAAGCAAAACACCATTTACTTAAACACGAAAGATTAAATAAAACCAAAGAAAGAGAAATTTAGAATAATGTGATTCGATAGGACAACTTAACAGAATAATAGATCCAGGAGCTATTGCAAAGGATCTAGTCAAACATAGGAAATTCCCATAAACACATGCCTTGGCAAAAAGGAAAATTCAGAAATTGAAAACAGCATCAAGAGAAAATTCAGAGAGAGTAGCAGTCAGGAGACATTCCCTGAAGCTTCCAATTCTGTGGAGACCTCTTTAGTTTTTGATGTTACTGAGAAACCAAAACCCAGAGATCCTAATCTGTGAGAGCTGGTCACACCCATTCAGGCTGCATTAAAATAAACTTAAGTCCTCGCTAGCTGTTTACGCAAGTGGTCTTAACTAATCAGCTTGGTAACGATCATTCAATCTCTCTCTTAAAAGAAACCAGGACAAAAAAACCTCTTAAAGCCTCAGCATCATCACACTTGTCAGCACTTCAAGCTGTCAAACAGGAACCAGGCGTAACCAGTCAGGCCCTTGGCCCTGTCCAATCGAACGAGGAAGAAGCCAGTCAGTCCTTTGAGTCACTTATACAGGATCAGTAGGAGGCCATTCCTCAATGCTCTTACACGGGGGCAGAATGAGGTAATTGCTGCTGATTCCTGATGAATGTCTTATGCCCGAAACGTCGATTCTCCTGCTTCTCGGATGCTGCCTGACCTGCTGTGCTTTTCCAGCAATCGAATCCCTACTCTGATCTCCAGCCTCGGCAGTCCTCACTGTCTCCTAATTGATGCTCTAACATGATGAACAAGTGGAGCAGAGGCTGCACAGACTGACTCATCCACGTTGTTCCTCCTGGCTCGATTGCTCATGATATACACGTGGGACTTTAACGTGGTTCTCCAGTGTTGAGGAAGGAAGCCATATGTCTTGTGTGAAGTTTCAAGAAGGCATATTTCATCTCCAAGAAGACAGTCTGGTATTCTCTATGCGGGGCGGAAGCTGGTGGGAATGGCTACTTGTTTCATTTGGAAGGTATTGTGTCTGCTGTTGGGGATTGTGAATAACCTGATATTAAACTGGAACTTTACACGCATGTTGCCAGGACTCAAGGATCTGAGTCATTGGGAGACGTTGGATAAGCTGGAACATTTCTCTTTAGAGCGCAGGAGACTGAGGGGGGCATGAAGTGCATCGAGAGAGTAGTCATGGCCCAAATCAGTTCCAGTCTCCCAGCCTGCCTCCATCCCCGACAATGTTCCTACTCGTGGAATGGGTCCAAAGCGGGTACCATACCCCCGGAATATCAAGACAACAAGGACACCTACGTCAGATTCCTGCTCATTGATTATAGCTCCACCTTCAACACCATTATTCCGTTCAGACTGATTACAAAACTCCGTGACCTCAGTCTCGGCTCCGCCCTCTGCAATTGGATCCTCAGCTTTCTGATCCAGAGAACAGAGGTAACTGTGCCTCTTCCACAATAACATGCAACATTGAAATCCCAGAGGATGGATCCTCAGCCCCCTACTAGAACATAGAACATAGAACAGAACAGGCCTTTCAGCCCACGATGTTGTGCCAACCACTGATCCTCATGTATGCACCCTCAAATTTCTGTGACCATATGCAAGTCCCGTAGTCTCTTAAATGTCCCCAATGACCTTGCTTCCACAACTGCTTCTGGCAACGCATTCCATGCTCTCGCAATTCTCTGTGTAATGAACCCGTCTCTGACATCCCCTCTATACTTTCCTCCAACCAGCTTAAAACAATGACCCCTCGTGTTAGTCATTTCTGCAATGGGAAATATTCTCTGGCTATCGACTCTATCTATGCCTCTCATTATCTTGTATACTTCAATTAGGTCCCCTCTCCTCCTGCTTTTCTCCAATGAAAGGAGTCCGAGCTCAGTCAACCTCTCTTCATAAGATAAGCCCTACAGTCCAGGCAGCATCCTGGTAAACCTCCTCTGGACCCTCTCCAATGCATCCACATCTTTCCTATAATAGGGCGACCAAAACTGGACGCAGTATTCCAATTGCGGTCTAACAAAAGTTTTATAGAGCTGCAACAAGATCTCACGACTCTTAAACTCAATCCCCCGTTAATGAAAGCCAAAACACCATATGCTTTCTTAACAACCCTCTTCATTTAGGTGGCCATTTTAAGGGATCTATGTACCTGCACACAAAGATCCCTATGTTCCTCCTCACTGCCAAGAATCCTATCCTTAATCCTGTACTCAGCTTTCAAATTCGACCTTCTAAAATGCATCACCTCGCATTTATCCAGGTTGAACTCCATCTACGACCTCTCAGCCCATCTCTGCATACTGTCAATGTCCTGCCTCAGCCAATAATAGCCCTCGATACTGCCAACGACACTTCCAAACTTTGTGTCATCTGCAAGCTTGCTGACCCATCCTTCAATCCCCTCAGCCAAGTCATTAATAAAAATTACAAACAGTAGAGGCCCAAGGACAGAGCCCTGTGGAATACCACTCGCCACTGACTTCCAGGCAGAATATTTTCCTTCCACTGCCACTCGCTGTCTTCTGTTGCCCAGCCAATTGATTATCCAAACAGCTAAGTTCCCCTCAATCCCATTCCTCCTGACCTTCTGAATGAGCCTGTCATGGGGAACCTTATCAAATTCCTTGCTGAAGTCCATATACACCACATCCACAGCTCGACCCTCATCAACTTTTCTAGTCACATCCTCAAAGAACTCGATAAGGTTTGTGAGGCATGACCTGCCCCTCACAAAGCCGTCTTGACTGCATTTAATCAAGCCATGCTCTTCCAGATTGTCATAAATCCTATCCCTCAGAATCCTTTCTCACACCTTGCAGACGACAGACGTAAAACTGACTGGTCTGTAATTGTCGGGGATTTCCCTATTTCATTTCTTGAAGAGAGTAATTACATTTGCTTCTCTCCCATCCTCAGATACGACTCCAGTGGAGAGCGAGGATGCAAAGATCTTGACAAGTGGCGAAGCAGTTGCATTTCTTGTTTCCCAAAGCAGCCGAGGACAAATATGGTCCGGGCCTTGGTGACTTGTCAATCTTAATGTTTGACAGAATTTTCAGCACATCAGCTTCCTCTATCTCCATCCATTCCAGCATGCATACCTGCTCTTCAAAGGTTTCATTCACTACAAAATTCGTTTCTTTCGTAAAGTAGCAAAAAACTCATTTAGGGCTTCCCCTAGCTCCTCAGACTCAACACACAAATTCCCTATGCTATCCCTGATCGGCCCTACACTTTCTTTGTCAATTCTCTTATTCCTCACATAAGTGTAAAATCCCTTTGTGTTCTCCCTAATCCGTTCTGCCAAGCCTTTCTCGTGTCCCCTCCTGGCTCTCCTCAGACTAATTTTGACCTCCTTCCTCGCCTGCCTGTAATCCTCGAGAGATGAGCTTCTTCCGCCTTATGTAAGCTACCTTTTTCCTTTTGACGAGAAGCTCCACCGCTCTAGTCATCCAAGGTTCCTTTATCTTCCCACTTCTTGCCTGTCTCAGAGGGACATCTTTATTCATCACTTGCAACAGCTGTTCCTTAAACAGTCTCCACATGAGTATAGTGCCTTTACCATGGAACAATTGCTCCCAATCCATGCTTGATTTTGCCTGTCCTCGAATGCTGCCTGAATTGCTGTGCTCTTCCAGCACCACTGATCCAGAATCTGGTTTCCAGCATCTGCAGTCATTGTATTTACCTTCCTAACTCATGTCTAATCGCATCATAGTTTCCTCTTACCCAATTAATTATCCCCCCATTTTGCCTAATCCTCTCCTTCTCCATAGCTATGTAGAATGTGAGACAGTTGTGGTCACTATCACCAAAAAGCTCTCCCACAACAAGGTCTGATACCTGCCCCGGCTCGTTTCCGAGCACCAAGTCGAGAATGGCCTCTCCCCTCGTCGGCCTGTCAACGTACTGAGTTAGGAAACCCTCCTGAACACACCTGACAAAAATAGCTCCATACAAATCTTCTGCTCGAAGGAGGTTTCAATCAATATTGGGAAAGTTAAAGTCACCCATTACAACAACCCTACTACGTCCACACTTTTCCAAAATCTGCCGACCTATACTTTCTTCCATCTCCCTGCTGCTATTGGGGGGCCTTCGTAAACCCCTAACGAGGTGACTGCTTCCTTGCTGTTCCTAATTTCCACCCATACTGACTCGGTAGGCAGATCTTCCTGGACAAAGGAAGCTTCTGTAGCTGTGATACTCTCTCTGATTAGTAGTGCTACACCCCCTCCTCTTTTCCCCCTCCCTATTCTTTTTAAATGCGTTAAACCCTGGAACATCCAGCAACCATTCCTGCCCCTGAGAAACCCATGTCTCTGTTATGGCCACAATATCATAGCACCAGGTACTGATCCATGCTCTATGTTCATCACTTTTATTCCTGATACTCCTTGCGTTAAAGCAAACACACTTTAACTGATCCCTTGGTTCCATCCTAGGAAAATCATTCCCACTAGCTGGTCTACCTCTTGGTATTGCCTCATCTGCATTAACTCTCACCTCCGGTATACAGCTCAGGTTCCCACCCCCCTTTCATGCTAGCTTAAAGACTCTCGAACTACTCAAGGAAACCTTCCACCCAGGACATTGGTCCCCTTCCAGTTCAGATGCAACCCGTCCTTCTTGTACAGGTCCCACCTTCCCCAGAAGGCATCCCAATTATCTACATATCTGACGCCCTCCCTCCTACACTCAATGTACACCAACGACTGTGTTGCCAAATTCAGAACGAATGCCATCCACGTGTTCACTGATGACATCATCATAGTAGGACAGATATGTTATGATGGCAAGTCAAAATACAGAACGGAAATAGAGGACTTGGTGATGTGGTGCAATGAGAACCACCTCTCTTTCAACTTCAGCAAAACTAACCAACTGATGAATGAGTTCAGAAAGAAAGGAGGAGGACATGCCCCCATCGACGTCAATGAAACTGAAGTTGAAAGGATGAACAGCATTAAGTTCCTCGGAGTGACGATAACCGATATCTTGTCCTGGACTTCCCATGTAGATGTGTCAGTCGAGATGGCACAGCAACGCCTCTTCTCTCTCCGGCAGCTCAGGACATTTGGCATGTCCACAAGGATCCTCATAAATGTATGCAAATGCACCACTGATAGCAAACCATCCGGATGCATAATGGTCTAGTGTGGCAACAGCCCTTCCCAGGACACCAAGATAAATGACAGAAGGTTGTGTGCACAGCACATGCTATCACGGAAACCAACGTCCCATCTATTGTCTCTATTTACATAGCTCGCTGCCGCAGAAAGGCTGACAACCTTATCAAAGTCCCATCGCACCCTGGATTTCCTACAATCTTTTCCATCAGGCAGATAATACAGAAGCTTGAACACACAAACCAGCAGCTCATGAACAGCATCTTCCCAGCCATTATCATGCTGAGGAATGGAGTCTCTAACTTCAAATAATGCTGATCTTGCTCACATTGACCTTGCCTATTGCATTCTCTTTTTGGTGTCGCCTGAATGCCTCAGTCTGTTTTTCCTTTACCTTCTGATCGGTAATTGGTATGTCGTTGTTTGTTGTAGGAATTTATCTTAGCCTGCTGGACACGTTCCTCATTCCTGAAGAAGGGCTTATGCCCGAAACGTCGATTCCCCTGTTCCTTGCATGCTGCCTGACCTGCTGCGCTTTTCCAGCAACACATTTTCTGCTCTGATCTCCAGCATCTGCAGTCCCCACTTTCTCCTCGAAGTGTTTTGTGCAGTCCTTGCATGGTATTTGTACACTACATTGGCTTTGCTCATGCTGGATATCGGGTCCTTCGTCCTGGTGAGTTGTCTGAGAGGGTCTGTTGGTTTATGTGCTGTTATAAGTCCTACTGGTAGTAGTAGTCTGGCTGTCAGTTTAGCAATGCTTTTGATGTATGGTAGTGTGGCTAGTTCTTTTGGTTGTGACATGTCCTCGTTCCGTTGTCTTTCTCTTAGGCAATGTTGATGAAATTGCGGGAGTGTCCGTTTTTGGCGAATACAATGTATAAGTATTCTTCTTCCTCTTTTTGCAGTTCTTGTGTACTGCAGTGTGTTGTGGCCCTTTTGAACAGTGTCTTGATGCAACTTAATTTGTGTGTGTTGGAATGGTTGCTTTCGGAGTTTAGGACGTGGTCTCTGTGTGTGGCTTTCCTGTATACTTTTGTGGTGAATTCTCCGTTCGGTGATGTCTGTACCATCAAGTCTAGGAATGGAAATTGGTTGTCCTTTTCTTCATCTCTAGTGAATCGGATTCCTGTGAGTATGGCGTTGACACCATCACACAAACTGGCTAAAGAACAACAACCGAAACTGAAACAACTGATCAGCGGATCCAAACACTCTATACGGTAAACACAGGAATTCTTGGACATCATCAGAAATATACACATGGACAAGTAAGAAACTATGGTCTCATTCGATGTAACGGCACTGTTCACCTCTATCGACAAAACCCTAGCCAGAGAAACAATAGCCAACCTGCTGGACAGACAGAACAGACAACAGGACGTTGAACCTATCAACAAAGACGGCATACTCAAACTACTGGACCTGTGCCTCACAACACACTTCACATTCAACAACCAAATATATGAACAAATCAACGGCAACCCCATGGGCTCACCCATCTCTGGACTCATAGCAGAAGCGGTAATACAAAGGTTAGAACAAACA
>NC_057717.1:55234272-55272554 GCF_004010195.1 Chiloscyllium plagiosum
GGAGAATTCACCACAAAGGTATACAGGAAAGACACACACACAGACCAAGTTCTAAACTACGAAAGCAACCACCCCAACACACACAAAAGAAGTTGCATCAAGACACTGTTCAAAAGAGCCACAACACACTGCAGTACACTAGAAGTGCAAAAAGAGGAAGAAGAACACCTATACAAAGTATTCTCCAAAAAAAGGATACCCCCGCAATTTCATCAAAAGATGCCTAAGGGATAGACAACGGAATGAAGATATGCCACAACCCAAAGGACTAGCCACACTACCATACAGCAAGAACATTTCTAAACTGACAGCCAGACTACTACCACCACTAGGACTAATACCAGCACACAAACCAACAGCCACTCTCAGACAACAACTCACCAGGACTAAGGAACCGACACCCAGCATGAGTAAAACCAACGTAGTGTATAAAATCCCATGCAAGGACTGCACAAAACACGACATAGAACAATCAGGAAGACAGCTAACGATCCGTATCCATGAACACCAACTAGCCAGGAAACCACATGACCGCTATCCTTAGTAGCCATACACTCAGATGACAAGCAACGTGAGTTAGACTGGGAAAACACTACTATTATAGGACAAGGCAAACATAGAACAGCCAGGGAATTCCTAGAGGCACAGCACTCATTCACAGATTCAATCAATAAGCACATCGACCTGGACCCAATATACTGGCCACTGCAGCAGACAGCTGGAACTGACAACCGGAAACGGCAGATACAAATCACTACAAATGCTGGAGGAAACATCACAGAAGCGCTTCACAAGAGGATCCCAAGTACTGAGGATGTCACCTAGACAGGGGACGAAACGTCTGCAACAGCAATTCTCAGCTTGGCGAACAGAACCACGACAGAAGATAGATCAATGATACACTTTGATTTTCCAGCAAAAATGCAGCATTTTATATGTTCTGTGTTGCAATGAACAAACATAACATTGTCGGTGTCCCTTCACTCTCCTTCTGCGGAACCAATCTTGTAAAACAACTGATCAATGATGGACACTCCCATGGATAGCCCTAGGGTCTTATTTGTTTCGGATGCTTAAGGATTTCTGTTATCTCTCGGCCTTGGGATCTTTCTGTAATGCATTCCAAAGTTAGTGATTGTGCTCCTTTTAATCATGCCCCTCATTGTTTACCTCGAAGGATTGCATGAATTTTATTCTCCATTGGGCTGGCTATCTCTTATCATATTTCATTATTACATTTTACATTAAAAAGTTGATTCTGTTACAAAACTCGTAATATTATTTTTATTTCTACTGTAAATCTTTTTTTTTGTTAGCTAATTAGACAAGACATGCCAGGCATCTCTTTCAGGTTTTAGAAATACGTTGGAATCTGTCTCCATGATTATTTACCAAATCTTTAATTAGAAATTATAACTATTGTAAATAGTTTCAAAGACACAGCTAGCTTCATAAACATTACTTGAGTTGCTGTTTTTGTGGCTGAACATATCCTCAATAAGATAAGAATAAGTTTACTTTTATAGTGATTCTTCAACTTTTTGTGGTATAATTTCATTATTTTATCTATGTTCTGTTACAAATCGTCAATTTAATAAAAACACCTACTTTATCACAACGTTGGCATGTTTCAGAATCTTACGAATCAGATTATCCTTTCTTTTGCTTGGAATAATTCCCTTCTCAAAGGCACTATTTTGACTTATGCTGACGCAATCTATTTTAATTCTGCCTATTTTGTGGCTCTTCAAAAACAGACAGTTGAAGTAGACTTTTATATTTCAGACACTCCATATCTCGAAAAAATAGACAGCTCCAACACACATTATGATCTGCCAGAACTGTATATAATCAAAGAGTTTCACTAGGATACATGCGAGCATAAATCCTATCAAATCAAATGAAACAAAATCATATGATAGCGAGGAAGAAATTCTCGCAAGGTCAACACACCCAGATTGAAGCTCTGCAGCCTGCCGCATCCAGCCAAAAATTGTGACAGACGATTAACCAACTAACTGGTGGAATGGACTCCAATATTATCCCCATCCTATCAATAGATCAGCTCTGTACGCCAGTGTAAAAAACAAGGAAATAGCATCTGTAACTTCCTCAGCCAGGAGTGTTGAGACGAAGATTCAACTCGCCCTCATCATGATGCCCACAGAATCACAGATCAGTCTTCAACCAATTCGATCCGCTGCACGTGACATGAAGCAACAGCTCAACACTGTAGATACTACAAAGGCAATGGGCACTGACAGCATTCTTGCAATAGGACTGAAGACTTGTGCTACACACCAAGCCGTGTCCCTGGGGAAGCTGTTTCATACCAGCACCAACTCTGACATATCCCTGGCAATGTGGAAAATTATTCAGCTGTGTCCAGTCCCCATAGAGGGGAATAATTGCCATCTGACCATTAACCACGCGCTCAGTCTCATCACGATTGAGAGTTCATTTTGACAGAGCTGTCAAGCAGCACAGAAATAACCTGCTCAGTGTGGTTTCTGATAGGTCCCCATGTGGAGATGGTGCTGTTGTGGAAATGTCACTGGATTACTAATCCAGACCAGACTAATGCTCTGGTAGCTGGTGTAAATGAAAAAACAATTAATCAAATATCGGGATCTCAAATCTGGTGTCAGTAACAGTGACCTTGAAGCCAATGTCGATTATACACAAAACTTTGCTTCCCCAATGTACTTTCAGGAAGCAAATCTCCTGTGTTTTCCTGGTCTGCTCTAAAAGTGACTCCAGACACACAGACATGTGATAAACTCTTCAATGGTCTCTGAAACGGTCAAGCAAGACTTTCTAATGTATTAAAATGCTTCGTAGTCTTAAATTTTAAACCCGGACAGAACACCCAGCTCCAGCCTCAATACCAGAAAAGGGAATGGGAAACACAGTCCTGTCGACCCTACAGAAACCTCCTTCCTAACATCTGAGAGTTTGTGACAACATTTACAGAGCTTTCCCACAGACTGCAAAGAACTAGGCCATACAGCACATTGACGCTCTCCCATTCTAGTTCATGGCTGAACATCTCCTCAAAACACTTTTTCCACACAGTGTACGATCCCTTAATGAGATTAACCTAGTGAAGGTATAAAATAGGAACTGCAGTGTTCCCTTTGGTGTGTTGCGATTGCTACCCAATTCAATGTAATGATCGCTGGCCCTTTATTTCCACACCGTATTTCTGCTCTCTCCCCCATTCTTTCGGTGTCTCGACGTCCTTTTAGTGCCTCGTTGTCCACAGCCTTATGTGGGAGTGAATTCCCCAGGTTCACAAGTCTCTGAGTGCAGATATTTATTCTCATCTCAATGCAGTGTGACCTGCCTGTACCTAATACTGTGGCCCCTTGTTTTAGACAACCCCCCAGGTGAATTATCATCCCTGCTCCCAATCTGTCTTGCTCTGTCAGAGGTTTATATGTCTCACTGAGATCTCCACTCAATTTCCTAAAGCCCATGGAATATAGGCCAGTTGCATCAAGCTCTGCTCCCACAACATGCCTGTCATCCCAGAGATCAGTCTAGTCATTCTTTGCTTCAACCCCCAATGTCAGGTTAGTCCTTTCTTAGGTAAGGAAACCAAAACTGCACACAACACTGCACAAAGTTCGAGATGGGGTTTCACCAAGGCCGTGTGCAGCTGCAGTAAGATGCCCTTACGCATGGAATCAAATACTCCTGAAATGAAGGCCAACACATCCTTTATCTTCCTAACTGATTTCTGCTTCTGCAATATTTCTTTCAGTGACTGGTGTACAGGGAGATCTAGATCATTTTCAATGTTACAGCTCTCCACTTGGTGGGTCTGTGTACATTGGTCAGCGTGCCAATGTATTCCCAGTATTGGCTCCTGTCTTCAGAACTCACTGCCCTGCATGGAACACGGAGGTCTGTCCAAACAAAAACAAAAAGAACGTTTAGTTCCCTTTATAGATCGACATTTCTCAACCACTCCCTTTTCAAATGTTCTGCTGGCATTATATTGTTCCAAAAAGAAGACAACATCACATCCATCCACACTGCTCTTCATCTGCCACATATTTACTCATTCACTCCATTTGTCTCAATCACCTTGAAGTTATTTTCCACATCCTCCTCACCTTTCAAGATCCTAGTTCCATCAGCAGACTTGGAAACTTTGCATTTGATTCGCTCAACGAGGTGTTTGAGATGTATTGTGAATATCTGGGGCCCAAACACCAATCATAGCGATACTGCAGGAGCCTTCCAAACGGAAAACCATCTATTTATTCCTACTCACTGTTTCGTGTTCAGTTCTCCCATTGTGACACCATGTCCATATCCCCTATCCCATGTGCTTTTACTTCGCACACTGGACTTGGGACATTATTAAAAATCTTGCTAAAAATCCAAGTTCAGTGCCTCTGTTGCTTTTCTGTAATTAATCTGCCATTCATTGTCTCAAATATGTTTTCCATTTCATCAATGTGCGTTGATTTTTTTTGAAGCCCATTATCTTCTGTTCCAATAATTTCTCCAAATTAGTTTATTTACTAATTTCATACTATATACTTTTCTCCTTAGTCTCAGGTTTTCTCCTATTGCTGTAAAGGCTTTGTTTATGTCTTTTTTTGTGAAGACAGAAGTGAAGTAGTTGTATCGTGTTTCTCTGTTCACCATTCTCCACACCCTGGTTTCTGACTGTAAGGAAGCTGACACTTTGACAAAAAAGAACAGGTGTTGTCTATTCACCCTGTTCATGCCCCTTGTAATCTTAAACCTGAATTAATTACCCACTCAACTTTCTCTGGTCCAAACGAAGCAACTCGAGCTTATCTAGCCCCTCTCCACAGCTCATATGTTGCATCCCAGGGAACATCTCGGTGAATCTACTCTACACCTCATCCGGTACAATCATATCCTTCCTGTAGTGTGGCTCCCAGAACTTCACACAGTATTTACTTTGGCCTTACCAAAGTGCCGAATACCTCTTATAGTGTTTGGGTCAATGAACACGGTCCTGCCTAACTCATCAATGATCATAACCAGTCACATTCAGGGATGTGTCAAGAATCACTCTCTGAGTTTCTTAGTGTGCTGTCATTCAGTGAGTACTCCCCTGTCTAGTTCCTTCTTCCAAAGTGCATCACCTCATATTTATCAGGGTTACATTCCATCTGCCATTGATCTGCCCATCTGACCATTCCATCTGCACTTTCCTGTAACATAAGGCCATCCACCTCACTGCCAACTGCCTGGCCAATTTTTGTATCAAACACAAACGTGCTTATCACACTCCCCCTACCCACTTCACATTCACATCATTTATGAACACCTCAAATAATAAGGGACACAGCATTGATCTCTGCGATACACAAAGGGACATTGGTCTCCAGTCACACAAACAGCCTTCTCACACAAAGTTGAGTTTGGATGCAACTTGTCAAATCACTAATATATTCTGGATTAGTGAGACTGGAAGAGCACAGCAGTTTAGGCAGCATCCAAGGAGCAGCGAAATCGACGTTTCGAGCAAAAGCCCTTCATCAGGAATAAAGGCAGAGAGCCTGAAGCGTGGAGAGATAAGCTAGAGAAGGGTTAGGACAAGTCCGGACAAGTCATGGGGACAGTGCTGAGCTGGAAGTTTGAAACTAGGGTGAGGTGGGGGAAGGGGAAATGAGGAAACTGTTGAAGTCCACATTGATGCCCTGGGGTTGAAGTGTTCCGAGGCGGAAGATGAGGCGGTCTTCCTTCAGGCGTCTGGTGGTGATGGAGCGGCGGTGAAGGAGGCCCAGGACCTCCTTGTACTAGGCAGAGTGGGAGGGAGAGTTGGAATGTTGGGCTTTGGGGCGGTGTGGTTGATTGATGCGGGTGTCCTGGAGATGTTCCCTAAAGCGCTCTGTTAGGAGGCGCCCAGTCTCCCCAATGTAGAGGAGACCGCATCGGGGGCAACGGACACAATAAATGATATTAGTGGATGTGCAGGTAAAACTTTGGTGGATGTGGAAGGGTCCTATAAGGCCTTGGATAGAGGTGAGGGAGGAAGTGTGAGCGCAGGTTTTACAGTTCCTGCGGTGGTAGGGGAAGGTGCCAGGATGGGAGGATGGGTTGTAGGGGGGCGTGGACCAGACGAGGTAGGGAGGGAATGGTGTTTGCGGAAGGTGGAAAGGTGTGGGGAGGGAAATATATCCCTGGTGATGGGGTCTTTTTGGAGGTGGCGGAAATGTCGGCGGAATCTTTAGTTTATGCGAAGGTTGGTAGGGTGGAAGGTGAGCACCAGGGGCGTTCTGTCCTTGTTATGGTTGGAGGAGTGGGGTCTGAGGACGGATGTGCGGGATGTGGACGAGATGCGTTGGAGGGCATTTTTAACCACGTGGGAAGGGAAATTGCGGTCTCTAAAGAAGGATGCCGTCTGGTGTGTTCTGTGGTGGATCGAGTCCTCCTGGGAGCAGATACGGTGGAGGTGGAGAAATTGGGAATACACGATGGCATTTTTTCAAGAGATAGGGTGGGAAGAAATGTAATCCAGGTAGCTGTGGGAGTCGGTGGGTTTGGAAAAAATGTCAGTGTCAAGTCAGTCATCGTTAATGGAGATGGAGAGATCCTTAAGGGAAGGGGAGGGAGGTGACAGAGATGGTCCAGGTAATTTTAAGGTCAGGGTGGAATGTGTTGGTGAAGTTGATGAATTGCTCAACATCCTCGCAGGAGCACGAGGTGGTGCCAATGCAGTCATCAATGTAGGGGAGGAAGAGGTGGGGAGTGCCGGTGTAATTACGGAAGATCAACTGTTCTACGTAGCCAACAAAGAGACAGGCATAGCTGGGACCCATACGTGTGCCCATGGCTACCCCTTTTGTCTGGAGGAAGGAGAAATTGTTAAGGGTGAGGACCAGTTTGGCCAAACGAATGAGAGTGTCGGTGGAAGGGTACTGTTGGGGACGTCTGGAGACGAAACAACGGAGGGCTTGAAGGCCCTGGTAATGGCGGATGGAGGTGTAGAAGCATTGGATATCCATGGTGAAGATGAGGCATTGGGGGCCGGTGAACAGAAGTCTTGGAGGAGGTGGAGGGCGTGGGTGGTGTCTCGAACGTCTGTCACTAATATACCCTACCTGTTCCCCGGTTGTTCTAATCCACTTGACATACGTGTAGAATATTTAAGGAATCTCCCTAATCTTGCCCTGCCAGCAGGGTTCCATGACCATGTGTTAGTCACTCTCCTCCAAGTGAAGAATTTCCTCGTTATGATAGTCTTAAATGGCCTGTCTCTTATCCTTCCATTATTTCCCTTAAATTAGAGTAGACAGCCAGAGAAACAAGTTGTTTATTTCCACCTTATCACATGTTTCATAGATTTTCTAAATTTCTCTGCGATCACCTGTCGTTCATTGAAACTGGAGAGATCACAAGACAAGTCACCCCATCGGAAAATCTTGTCATCTGAGGGATTAATCTGGAGAATGTCCATTGCACGTCCTCTGTGATCAGGATATTCTTTCTTAGATTAGGTCACCAACACTGCACACAATACTCGAGGTACCCTCTCACCAACATTTTATGGAATTATTTCATGATGTCTTAAAATCTATAGTTGAAACTTTATTGCTGGAACAGCACAGCAGGTCAGGCAGCATCCAGGGAACAGGAGATTCGACGTTTCGGGCACAGGCCCTTCTTCAGGAATGAGCAGAGAGTGTTCAGCAGGAGAAGATAAAAGGTAGGGAGGAGGGACTTGGAGGAGGGGCGTTGGAAATGTGATAGGTGGAAAGAGGTCAAGGTGAGGGTGATAGGTCGGAGTAGGATGGAGGCGGAGAGGTCAACAAGAAGACTGCAGGTCAGGAAGGCGACGTGGTCGACGGTGCCCTCCACCGCATCTCCTCCACTTCCAACTCCCCTCCTCCAAGTCCCTCCTCCCTACCTTTTATCTTCTCCTGCTGAACACTCTCTGCTCATTCCTGAAGAAGGGCATGTGCCCGAAACGTCGAATCTTCTGTTCCCTAGATGCTGCCTGACCTGCTGTGCTGTTCCAGCAATAAAGTTACAACTTTGATCTCCAGCATCTGCAGACCACACTTTCTCCTAGAACCATAAGACCCACTAGTGACCTCTGACTGATGCTGGTACAATACTAGTGATCATGACACTGACTAACTATTTGTCACTCCTTGACTAGATGGTGAATATGAGACAAGTAGGTGCGTTCTGATGCTGACAATTGGCACTCCAACACTAATATTAGGCACAGTCTGACACTTAACTGTCACTCTTACACCAACTGATGGGTACATTCCAACACTACCCTGGTGAACACAGTTCTACAAAACTGGCTAAAACTAACTCATGGCCATTAACTGGTCCGAAGTCCCACAAGCTGTACGCATGATCCAATATTTGGGCAGATTGCAATCCCACATTAACTAGTAAGCAAGTCTTACATTAACTAAGCGAAATTGGTAATTAGAGGGCTCAAAGACTAATTAGTGGGTACTGTCCTACACTGACTAGGTAGCACTTGCACATGAACTGGAGAGTGTGGTTCGAAACAAACTAGCCCAACAGTAACTAGTTAAGACTCCCATACCACCATATAAGAAGGACAGTTTGCACCTGAATTGCAAGGTTGGGGTGGAAGGTGTTAGTGTAGTGGATGAACTGTTCAACCTCCTCGTGGGAGCACGAGGTAGCGCCGACTAGATAGATGTATTGCTAAGTCTAATGGGCCAGATGTATTTTTTAGGGAATCGGAATAAAAGAAGGCCAACCTAGCTTTAACTTTCCAATTACATGTATTCTTCCAAATACTATTCACGTTAATTGCATTTACGAACTCACTATGTGAGGTATTATAGCAAGACTTCTGAAAATCCAAATACACCACTTCCACTGTTGGTCTATTTTCTAAACTGCAGAAAACAACTTTAAACAATTTGAAGTTTCTCAGGTATGATTTCTCTGTCAGAAATGAATAGTGATGTTGCTGTTAATTTCTAAGTACCCAATATCACATCTTATTTAATAGATTCCAACTGTTTCCCTACAGATGTCAAAATATATGGTCTGCAGTCCTCCACATTATCTCTTCTTGCCTGTGTATATAGTTGGGTCATGTTTACTACTTTCGAGTTATCTACAATGTCTTATGGCCTTTGCAGAATCTACAGGAAAATAAAACACAGTTCCCGACAGTTCAAATAATATGCTGTTTTATTTCTGGTATTTTGATATGAAATACATCTGGCCCATTAGACTTAGCAATGATCAATCTAGCTCTATTTTCAAGTACTACGTGGTTACTGATACGAATTGACTTTATGTCTTTATTTCCACAAGTCCAATGTGATCGCATAGTTTGCATGGAGATTTCCAGGAGCTTTGTCCATGCAGACAGATGCAAAGTAGCTGTTTAGTTTCTCTGACGTTTCCTTGTTTCATACAATAAATATTCCTCTACCTTACAAATTTCCAACGTTGCTCTTGCTTTCGTTTTCTTTGGTGCATGGATCGTAGATGTAAGCAGTCTTTGTCTTTCCTGTTTGTTTGTTTTCATGTTCTTTTTGATTTCCTTAACACTTTCTTCGTCCTTATTTTCGGAAAAGTAAATCTCTCAGAATGTTCAAGTTTCCACAATATCTGGAATTCTTCTGAAGCTACTTCCTTTGATTTAACGCAATCTGTAATTTCTTACGTTAACCGTCATTGAGTCACCTTCCCTTTCTTTGCTGTTCGTAAATTAGTGATGTATATGTATAATTCAGACTTTGCAGTATTTATATCAATAACAAACATTGTTTGTCTGACACCAAATGTCATATTGTATTTTTCCAATTCACTTGACTCTCTAGCCTCCGGGCTTCCATGATATTTGAGTGTAATGTTCCAAAGTTGTATATTGTATGCAGAAGCCGTGTAAAATGCAACATATTAATGTCACTAATCCTCAAAAGCTGCTTCAGAGCAAGGTTAGTAATTACTCCTTCTGACCACACAACAACAAATCCGAAATAACCTGCTCTCTAGTTTGGTTCACAACATACTCTGCAACCTATCTTATATGCACTTACGGAAATTATTTTTCATAGCATTAGCAATCATTTGCTTAAGGCAGTTTGGATGCAATTTTAGATCATCCAGTATTACTGCAGCACCACAATATTTGCATATCTAATTTCCAAAGCATAGGATGCACAAAATTTGCACAACAAGTTTAGATATGTAAGGCACCAATGTTTGTTCCTCCTTACTGTTTGCATGATCCATGCATACTGATTGTGAAGAAATTGAGGGATGTTCTCTGTGGTGTTATTAGTGATAGACGTGGACCAGACATTGAGGAGGCGTACCCCGACGCTTAGATGACCCATCAATAAAGGACAAGCATCAATAACCTTCCCGGCTCTGCCAGGATAAGAATCTCGGTATTCTCTCTACTTCCTCACACTCTCTGTATATCTCTTATAGCACTTAGCCCCGAACAAGGCTCTTGATCCACTACTGTCACTTTCATGCAACACTCTCGTTCCTTCACTCTCTCTGTCACTGAAAGCAAATCGAGTTGGAAGTTATTGTTTTGCCAACATCGAACCAATGAGACGATCTGATGATGTGGATATAAAAATGAAGGTGTTTTGAAAATTGGGAAAAGTGCAGATGCCATCGAGACGGAGGAAGTCTGGGGATGAAGCATTTTGCTCTGCAAGAAATTAGGAAATACTCCCTATCAAAGCTTTTTTTTTAATATGAAAGTATTCACAGTAAACAGAAATATGATGACCCAGGGAATTCATCAGCCAGTAGAGTGACATCACAGAGGACGGCAGTAGCTGTGAGATTTTGAAATTAAAATGATGTAATCTTCATAAGTGTCTTAATCGAACAGTATATTGTTATAGAGTTGGAGGCAGATAATAAGCAGTTGTGTGTGTGTGGGAGGGGGGTGTAGAGTTGTGAATAGTTGTTGTGTAATGTTCACTTTTAGAGTTAAAAAATAAATTGACGTTATTTTCTTTAAATAGTGAAATTCGGGAGTTCTCTGTCACTCATATTCTTATAGATTACGAGGTGAGGTGAGCTTTCCTGAGTGTTTGGGTTAATTAACGGCCATGTTCACCGCCATATCGTAACGCTTGTAAAGACCAACAGAGAGCAACAAAAAAAAAGAAAGAAGTAGTGAGAAGATTAAATATGAAAGTAAGCAAGCCAGTCATGTAAAGAAAGACTGTAAGAGCTTATTTCGATATATAAAGGGCTAAAGAGAGACAAGAAATGTGTACTTGATTGCTAGAAATTGACACAGGAGAGATAATTGTGTGGAACAAGGAAATGGCTGAGGAGCTGAATAATTACGTCGGGTCAGTCTTCACGGAGGAAGGCACGAGTACTATCCCTAAAATTGAAAAGAGTGAGTGGACAGAGCGGGGTAACGTGGTAATCACCAAGGAGAAGGTCCTAGAAAAACTGAATGGTCTGAAGGTAAGTAAATCACCTGGACTAGATGACTGTACTCCAGGGTTCTATGGGAGATAGCTGCTGAGACAGTGGAAGTTTTAGTGATGAGCTTTCAGGAATCTCTCGATTCAGGGAGATTCCCAGAGGACAGGAAAATCGTTAATGTGATACCCCTGTTTAAAAAAGGAGTAAGGCATCAGACGCAAAATTATAGACTGATTAATTTTAACTTGGCTGTGGGTAAGATCCTGGAATCCATTGTGAAAAACGAGATTTCTGAATACTTGGATGTGGATGCTAAAGTATATCAAAGTTAGCATGGCTTCATCAAGGGGACGTCGGGCCTGAAACATCTGTTGGAAAACCTTGAGGACGTAACGAGCAGCTTAGAAAAAGGATAGCCGATGGGTGTCATCCACCTGGACTTCCAGAATGTATTCTACAATGTGCCAACAGGCGGCTACTGAGTAAGGCCAGAGCCCATGGTGTTATAGGCAAGGTGCTGGCATGGCCAGAGGTTTGGCTGCCTGGCAGGAAGCAGAGAATGTCGATAAAAGTGTCCATCCCACGATGACAGTCGGTGACAAGTGGTGTTCCATAAGGCTCAGTGAAGGGCCCATAATGTTTACTTTACACATTAACGATCCAGATGAAGGAACTGAAGGCATTCTGGCTATGTTTTAAGATGATACAAAGAGAGGTATAGAGACGGGTGACGACGAAGAGGCAGTGAGGCTCATGAAGGATTTGGACAGGTTAGTATAATTGGCAAAGAAGTGGTAGCTGCAGTACAAAGTGGAACATGCACTTTGATAGGAAGACTTCAAAAAAGGACTAATTTCTAAATGGGCAAACAATTCAGCTGTCTGGAGTGCAAAGGGACTTGGGAGTTCTACTTCAGGATTCTCTGAAAGTAAACTTGCAGGTTGAGTAAGTAGTTAGGAAGGCAAATGCAGCGATGGCATTTATTTTGAAAGGATTTTAATGTAAAAGCAGAGACGTAATTCTAAGGCTCCATAAGGCTCTGGTCAGACCACATTTAGAGTATTGTGCGCTGTTTTCAGCTCCATATCTCAGTAATGATGTGCTGGCTTTGGAATGCGTTCACAGGATGTTCACAAGAATGGTCCCAGGAATGAAAAGCTTAACATAGAGGAACGCTTGTGGACTCTGGGTTTGTTCTTGATGGAGTTCAGAGGGATTGGGCGGGGAGGGGGGGGGGGATCTAATTGAAACATGCATAATACTGAACGGCCTGGACAGTGTGGATGTTGAGAAGACTTCGATTGGTAGGAAACTCTAGGACCTAAGGACACAGGCTTAGAGTAAAGGGAACCCCCTTTTGAACGGAGATAAGGAGAAGTGTCTTCAACAAGAGAGTGGAGAATATATGGAATTCATTTTCACAGAAGGCAGTGGAGGTCAGATCATTGAGTATATTTAAGGCAAAGATAGTTAGGTCTTGAGTATCAAAGGGATCAAGTGTTATAGGGAGAAAGCAGGAGAATGTGATTGAGAAACATGTCAGTCGAAACTGAATGGTGGATCAGACTCGATGGGCTGAATGGCCTAATTTCTGTTCCTATGTCCGATGATCTTATTGCCGTAAGCCGCACTTTATTGCTCCCCTCTCTCTTACTTTGTCCCTCCTGACAGCAAAATGTGAGAGTAAAAAATGCCTGAGTCATCTTTACCAAACTTTGATGATTCCTGTTGAGGATTCATGGGAATCTCTCCACTGCGTGAAGGAAAGGAAATTTTGCCAAACCAACTGTTCCAGGAATAAATCTCACACCAGCAGCTTGTTTGAGTATTATAACTTCGGAGACAAAACAACAGTTGGGACACATTATCACATTTCCTTTTGTTACGAGTTGAACTACTATGAAACTCTGGAAAGCTTCGTTTATTGTTTTTTTTTGTCTTAAGTCATGTGCATTGGTGTATGTGTCTGCACGTGTGTGACTCTGTGTCTCACATTTTTTGAGAAAATAACCTAAGTTGCTCTCCAAATTTGTTGTAACCAATGGAGAAGTGAGGCTGGAAAGGTAAATATTGACCCTCCAATATTGGTCAGAGCAGGAACGAGAAATTTTCACGGGCTGTTCAAATGGGAATTCTCTTCCCCAAAGTGTCTTCAAAAGGTGGCAGCTCAACAACGCCACTTCCAGAGTAATTAGACATGATCCATAACTGTTGGCGTATCAACAAGACCCACATTCCATGAACAAATCAAAAATGATAAACTGCAGCAACATTAATTAAATGGGAGCAAGATTGATAGATAAATGCCAGTTGCATTCCAGAATTGTGCTGCTTGCGTATTTTGACTTTGTGCAGTTTCCTAGCATTGTCCCTGGGTGTTTGTATTTGTTCAAAGTTGAGGTTATTCAACATCTGACAGACATGTGAATGGAGGAACATTGTGGACAGACAGAAAAGTGCTGCGGAGACCACACTCAGATCAGCCATGATCTTACTGTCTGGCCGAGCAATGACAAAGTGTCTAATGACCCACTCCTGCTCCTCAGTCCTATTTCCTATGTTCCACTCAGTCCTTCCATCCACCTGAACAGGAGCAGATATAGACCACATACTCCAAATACCTGGTCTGCAGTAACACAGGCTGTCATTCAGTCAGTGTGGGTTGGGAAATGTGATGGGAAATCCAGGCTAGTTACGAAAGAAGCCTCCCACCTCTTCACAGAGTGTCTCCTCTCTGCGACTGGTGTTTCATTTGTTTGTCATGTTGGAGACCCAGATTCACTGTGAATATCGGGCCCATATCTTTTCCAGAGATGGTTCACAAAATACTTTTCTCTCACTGTCCTCAACATTCAACAGGAGTAGGTAATTCGGATGCTCACGCCATTGCATGCGATCATGGCTGACCTACTGTTGGCATTAACTCTTCTTTATGGCCAATTCTTCATACCCCTCGGCTCTCTGACAGGTCAGAAATGCATCTAACTCCTCTTTAAATATTTGCAGTGATCTAGCTTCCCTAACTTTCCTGAGCTGAAAATTCCTGACATTCACTACCCTCTATGAAAAGAAAACACTCTCCACACAGACACCATCTTATTAACATAAACAAAAGGGGTTAACTGATCTGGTCAGGTATGAAGGACTGACCCAGATATCAATGCAGGATTTGACTGAAGATTTTATCCTCAGTGACACTTAAATATCCAGAATCATACATCCCGAGTAAAATAAAAAAAAAGCCAAGGAATTTATCATCTTCTCAGTGGCTGTGTGTAGAACATAACGAGGGATTGTCCATCATCGTCACGTTTCAATGCAACAAACTCTTATTCTCTGACAGTGCTACAGATTAACCGTCACTCACTCCTCTTTTACCATCAGCCCAGGGTTTTGTCTGGTGAAATTCCTTCACACTGTCTCTGTTACAATGAGATCATTACTTTTAAAGGAGATGAAAGCTGTCCACAATACCCCAAATACTGCCTCAACAACACTATCAGCGATGATCACAATAATTACTTTCCCTTGCTTATCGGTATCCGTATCTTTTTGTGACGTAAAAACCCAGTCATTCTCTAAGCATTGCCACTGATGTGGAATTTAAAAGTTCCTTACATCAGTATGTCAGCATCAGTAAAGCCAGCACCAGAGGTGCCGTGGAGTTGAGCATCACTTTTGTGGAGAGACTCAGTTCGAAAGATTGCACGTGAAATAAGAAATGGTCACCTCCCTGAAAGGAAATGAAGTGTAGGAATAATGAAAACAGGCAGAAGAATGGAGCTAACTTTACTTTAGTTCTTCCCTCACGGGCTGTGTGCAGCCCTGGTCAGGTTAGCATATTGAGCTATTCTTGAACTGAGTGACTGGTTCAACTATTCCACAGGACACTAAAGATTAAAACACATTGATGTGGGTTTGCACAGATACGACTGGGAAAGGATAACCCATTGACTTCTCTGAAGGACACGAAGCAAGCAGGTGGTCTTTTTCTTACAAATGATAATAGTTCAATTTCAATTACATCAGTTTCCTTTATGGGATATCGACAGATTATTATTCTGTGACTCTCGATTATGTGTCAATTACTTAAGAAGTATGCAATGTCTGCCCTTCTGACAGATTCTGTGCAGATAATAAGTTCGCCATACTCAAGTGCAATTATTCTGTAATTGACACATGGTTAGAAGGGACTTGATAAGTTGTATCCAGAATTAACAAAGGCACAATTGATGGTTTATTCAGGCGATGCACTGAGGCTGAGGAGGAGACGGGTATATCATGATTGTATTGGACAGGATTAGTGAGTGGGGAAAATATAGAAATGTAGATCTGTGCAGGGCTAGAAAAAATATGGAGTTTAGAACAGTCTGATTCATCTGCGCATATTGGTGAGATATTTGTTGTGACTAATTTGCTCGTTATAATTTGTGAGGAATGGAATATTTCATTGGAATTGAAAATGTTGACGTCCATCTTTCTACATATTAAATAATATGAACAGCAATTCAGTTTAACCAGGCTTAATGAACAGACAGAAAATGTCTTGCTAAGGACACCAACTATAGTGAGGATGGGATAGTAACCACCTTAAATAACCATCAGTACATCATAGATCCGCAATGCTAATGAGATCCAATTTTGAGAAAGTCAGTAAAGACCCCCGGCTAAACTCCTGTCCATTGTTGGAATATTCCAGTCTAATGTGCTCAGATTCTGATCCATTGTTGGAACATTCCAGTGTAATGTTCTCAAATTATGATCTACTGTTGGAACACACCTTCTAATGTTCCCAGATTCTGATCAATTGCTGGAACATTTCAGTCTAATGTTCTCAGATTCTCATCTTTCTTCCCCCTCTCTCTGGGTCTGCTGATCCCTGTTAGTGCTGTCGTTGATGGTCCTGCTGATACTATGGGATAACACATTGAACCGACTCCCTAATTAATAGAAGAGGCAATCCCTCCAGCGAGGCAGTCAGGATCCATTGAGACTGACATCACTCACAATCCCTGAACAAATAACTCCAGTTAAGCCGTTTCAATTGAATATTTTTTATTAAAATTCAAGATAATTATTAAAATTTGCACATTCTGGATGGGATATGTGGGGGTGACAGAGTAAACAAATGTTGGGGCTGGTCGATCAATCGTGCATAACCATTCAATCTACTTTGCACATGGGAGCAATGCCAGAGGTTTATCAGACATAAACATAAGATCATAAGACATAGGAGCGGAAGTAAGACCATTCGGCCCATCGATTCCACTCCGCCATTCAATCATGGCTGATGGGCATTTCAACTGCACTTACCCGCATCCTCCCCGTAACCCTTAATTCCCTCTGTGTTTATGCCTCTCTGTTTATAAATTGAAACAGACATTTTGTAACTACTGATCAGGCATTACAATATGAGTGAAACTTTGAGAGAACTTTTATCATTCATGATCTGAGAATGAAATGCACCTAAGGCAGCGTTGGGTTATAACAGGCAGACGCCATGGCTATGTTAACAGAGAATTGTACCAAAGAGACAATGGGAACTGCAGATGCTGGAGAATTCATTGTAGATAAAGCATGGCGGCGGAAAAGGCACAGCAGGTCAGGCAGCATCCGAGCAGCAAGGGAGTCATCATTTCAGGCTGGAAACTTCTTCAGGACTAGGGAGGGGGAAGTGGGCTGCGAGAAAATTAGTGCTGGTGGAGAGGCTGCAGGAAAGGTAAGCGACAGGTGGTCTAAGGTAGGAGGTGATAATGATAGGTGGGTGGGGAGTGTGAAGCGGATCGTTGGGAAGGAAGATGGACAGGTATGTTCCCTCGAGTGGGCGAACCTCAGTCGGAGGTTTGTTTCTGAGATCTGGGTGAGGGAGGGGAGGTTTGTTCATCAGTGAATCCAATGCTCATGCCATGTGTCTGTTGGCTCCCGAGGCAGAAGATGAGGTGTTCCTGGTGACATCCTGGTAAATCTCTTCTGAACCTTCTACACCTTAACAGTCTACTTTCTATAGCACAACTGGACACAGTACGACAGAAGAGGCTTCATCAATGTCCTGCACAATCTCAGCATGACTTCCCAACTTCGAATCTCAATAGTCTGAGCAATGAAGTACCATTAAGTACCCTGCACCACAAACTTCAAAGAATTATACCTGCGCCCCTGGGTCCCTCTTTTCTATATAACTACCAAAGCCCAGCATTAATTGTGTAAGCCCTCTCCTTATTTGTTTTTACCAAAATGCAATACCTCAAATGTATGCAAGTTAAACTCCATCTGCCACACCTCAGCCCAATGAGTAGTATTACTGCCCCCTCAACTACCCCTTAGATTAGAACGACCCACCCATCTCCAGAAGGCCGGCAGACACCAGCCTTGTGATTCCCAAAGACCCAGAGTTTGGTTTGCCTTGCGCAGGCAGACCGACGACTGAGTAAGGAGAGGCTGGAAAGTAAACTGTTGCCTTGTATCAATGAATAATCTGAGGAAGAGGGAAGCTACATGCTCGAGGTTGGAAAATAGTGACTGGTGTTTTTTTTGGCCAGAATTGTGCTCTTTCCCCATCTCCAGTGTTCAGTATTGATATCTACTCGAGACCCTCAATAGTGCAGTGTCTGTCTGCAGGATTTCTTTCCCTGATATAGCAGACTACTGATAATCGCCATTTTAATCGGAAATCATAGCCAAGCAATTGAAGATGTTCATTGTTTATCTCAATGGCACAACGAATGCACTTAACACTGTATAGTTGAGGCTAATAAATTGTACTTATTTTTCAGTGCGAAATGTCCCCAGTATAATTTGGTAATGTTAATCAAAATTTAACAATTCCAAAAACCTAAAAGAAGACCCAAAATATGGGCATGGTATAGGCCTTGTGTACTGGATGGTGCCCACGTTTCTGAGCTGGAACTCTGCATTCAATTCCTGTCCATGAACGTGTGGTAGTGCCCCTATCCCTGGAGAAAGTGGTGTGTATTCATGCCCGGTGGAGGTATGTTACAGCATGTTACAACACGCTGATGAACAAAAACACAGTAGAAAAAAATCTTTCAGGATTAATGCTGAATGATGGTAGTGTCCCTATCACTGCACCGAAAATTCTAGTTTCAAATCCCACAGAGCTGTTTCATAATATGTCTGAACAAGTTGATTAAACTGATTTTAGTATCGTGCCTAGATAGAGAAGGAAGAGGTGCCACTATTGAATTGGAGAATTTAGGCCCAGGATTACTGAAAGCACAACCATTCGTCTTGACTGGAGTCACACTTGCACTTTCTAGAGGTTTACAAAATTATGAAGGGCATGGAAAGGGTGAGTAGTTAAGGTATTTTTTTCCCAGGATAGGAAAGTCTAAAGCTAGAAGGCATAGTTTGAAGGTGGGAAAAGAAAAAATTGAATGACAATTAAGGTCAACTTTATTCCTGCAGAGGGTGGTGTGTCTATGAATAAGCTGCTAGAGGAACTGGTGGAGGCTGGAGCAATTACAGCATTTAAAGAACAACGAATGGCTATATGAATAGTGGGATATGGGCCAAATGCTGACAAGTGGGACTAGATTTATTTAGAATAGTTGGTTTGCATAAACGGGTTGAAGGGTTTGTTTCACTGTTGTACATCTCTATCAATCGTTGATGTACTTAATGAAGGTCTCTTTTTAATCTTCAATTGTTCACCATTCTACAAACACTGACCACTATACACTCAAACTTGATGTCATCCACAAATTTGCTAAATATACCTACTGTAATTCTCATCTAAATCATTTATATAAATGACAAACAAAAGTGGACTCAACAATTTTGCCTGTGGATCATCACTGCTCACAGTCCTCCAGTTCAAACAACAACCATCCACGACTACCCTGTCTCGTGCCTTGAAACAGAGATACACAGAAACACACGCACGCACACACGCACACTCACACAAACACATATATAGAGACACAGGCACAGTGATGTTTTTAAGACAGCGATAACGATCAAGAGTTAGACTGAGAAGGCGGGAGAATTGTGTTGAGAAAAACACCAGGCAGGATCAAACAGCAAAGCAGACTTGATGGGCCAAATGGCCTAACTCCAATTTCCTATTTTCTACGGCCTCAAGGTATCAGGAGTATTTTGCAAAGGGTGCAGTAGAAGCTTAGTTTGTTAAATACTTGACTGAACAGTCAATTGGACTTTGGGTTAGTTTTGAGGGGCTGAATGGTCTACGTCTGTTCCTATTTGCTGTGCCCTTGTTTCTGAAAAGAGGAGGCGACTTGCTGTGAGGTTAACACACTTTAAAATTAAAGCAGTCTCCCATTTCCAATTGAGAAAAGATTGTTCCTTTTTCCTTCAGACTGTGTGATCTGTGGCGCTGTCATCTTCAGGGAACGGTGAAGACTGGGTCATTGAAAACATTCAAAGCTGACCTTGACTCATCTTTGATGGACAGGGGAGTCAATGTTTATTGGGAACAGACAGGAGAGGGGGTGTTCAGCCACAATCAGACCAGCCATGATGTTTATAAATTGAGCAGCGACCTGGAGAGGCCGAACGGCCAATTGCTGCACCGATCCCATGTGTTGTTCTCTCAATTCATCACTTGAGGCTGTTACAGAGATCGAGGAAGGTCCCATTAAGGCAGTCAGCATCGTTACAATACAGCAGGGGAGGCCATTCTGCCCCTACATGGGGTTAGGCAGGAATAGAATGAAGTGTCCAGTCGCTTCAGTAAATTACACAGCACAGGAGGACGCCATGTAACCATCCCAGGCTGCCATGCAGGAGCAGGGGCGCCTTGGGTAGGTGTTAGGAAATATAGAGTAGAAATCATTATTTTTTTTTTTGTTGTGCCGGACTGGGAATTTGTGTTGCAGACGTTTCGTCCTAGGTGACATCCTCAGTGCTTGGGAGCCTCCTGTGAAGCGCTTCTGTTATCTTTCCTCTGGCATTTGTAGTGGTTTGAATCTGTCGCTTCCGGTTGTCAGTTCCAGCTGTCCGTTGCAGTGGTCGGTATATTGGGTCCAGATCGATGTGCTTATTGATTGAATCTATGGATGCTTGTCATGCCTCTAGGAATTCCCTGGCTGTTCTCTGTTTGACTTGTCCTATAATAGTAGTGCTGTCCCAGTCGAATTCATGTTGCTTGTCATCTGCATGTGAGGCATCTAAGGACAGCTGGTCGTGTAGTTTCGTCGCTAGTTGGTGTTCATGGATGTGGATCGTTAGCTGTCTTCCTGTTTGTCCTATGTAGTGTTTTATACATTCCTTGCATGGGATTTTGTACTCTACATTGGCTTTGCTCATGCTGGGTATCGGATCCTTCGTTCTGGTGAGTTGTTGTCTGAGAGTGGCTGTTGGTTTGTGTGCTGTTATGACTCAAACTACTGGACCTGTGCCTCACAACAGACTTCACATTCAACAACCAAATATATGAACAAATCAACATTACACCCATGGGCTCACCCATCTCTGGACTCATAGCAGAAGCGGTAATGCAAATATTAGAACAAACAGTCTTACCGCAAATTCAACCGAAACTCTGGGTCAGATATGTGGATGACACCTTTGTAATCATTAAAACCACAGAAATTGATGTTGAGGCATTGACTAGCAAAAAGGAGGCGTGGCTCAAGTCCAGGCAGCTGGGATCAATGGAATCCCTGGAGATATACAGGGAAATACAGGAGTTTACTGAAGAAGGAAATCAGGAGGGCGAAAAGGGGGCACAAGGTAGCCTTGGCTGAGAAGATTAGGGTGATTCCAAAAACGTTCGCTAAGTATATTAAAGAAAAAAGAATAACTAAATGAGAATATGACCCCTCAAGGTCCAAAGTGGGCATACATTTCGAGGACCGTAGGAGATATGCGAGATTCTCTGTGTTTACCGTGGAGAAATACATGAAGACCTGGGAGTTTAACAAAGGTCGTGAGGATATCTCGGGGTTAGTCAATATCACAGGAGAGGACGTGTTGGATGCATTAGAATGTATGAAAGTGGATAAATCTCCTAGTCCTAAATAGATGCATGCAAGAACACTGCAAGAGGCTACAGAAGAAACCACGGGGACCCTTGTTGATATTTTTGTATCATCGTTACCCACAGGTTTAATTGCAGAATATTGGAGTGCAGTAAATGTTGTGCCATTATTCAAACAGGGAAGCAAAGAAAAATCTGTGAACTATAGACCGGAAAGACTAATATCTGTGGTAGGTAGGTTACTTGAGAAGATTCTGGGGTATATGATATGCATGCATTTGGAAGGACAAGGTTTGATTAGACATCGTTATTTTTGGCCGATTCCATACAGTATGGAAACAGGCCATTTGGCCCATCAAGGCCACACCGACCTTCCGAACAACAACCCACCTAGTCCCAATCTCCTACCGTATCTTTACCCCTACTAATGCACGTAACACTATGTGTAACCTAGCATGGCCAATTCAACTTACCTGTATATCTTTGGATTGTGGGAGGAAAATGGAGCACCCTGAGGAAACCCACACAAACAGGGAGAATGTGCAAACTCCACAAAGAGAGTCACCCGAGGCTGGAACCAAACCTGGATCCGTGGCACTGTGAGGCAGTAGTGCTAACCACTGAGCCACCATGCCACCCTTGTTTTTTTTCAATACATTTCAATGACGCAGGTACTAAATCTATTCTGCCTTTCACCCATGATGTGTGTTCTAACATCACATACCATAGATAATTTATTCTCCACTGAAAATGCCATCTTATTATTATTTATTATTATTTGTTATTAGTAAGTTTAATAATAATTATTAATGGTTGTTTTTATACCGAAAAGATTGCATGGCTTTGTGAGTGGGAGATCATGTCTCACAAAATTCTTTGAGTTCTTTGATGAAGTGACCAGGGATATTGATGAGGTAGACATAGTCTGTATGGTTTTCAGTAAGGCCTTTGACAAGGTTACCCAGGGTAGGCTGTTCTGGAAGGTTGGAATCGCATGGAATCCAGAGGGAGCTGGCAAATTGGGCTTGATCGTAGAAAGCAGAGGGTAATAGTGCAAGGAGGCTCTAGGACTGGATGCCTGTGACACATGAAGTGCCTCAGGGGGCAGTGCTGGGAACATTGTTGTTTATTATCTATATCAATGATATTCTTGAGAATGTACAACGCATGATTAGTAAATTTGAAGATGACACTAAATTAGGTGGTACCGTGGACAGTGAGGAAAAACTCATATTTTTCCTTTGGTCCTGAGTTCGAATAATACTTGGACAAAGTTCTTTCAAGATAACTTTGCAGAGATTTTCCTTTTCAGTTTGATATCAAACATACGTGTGTGTGTGTGCATATATATGTGTGTGTGTGTGTGTGTGTGTGTGTGTGTGTGTTCCACAGTATTTTTCAAAGGGAAATATCAACGTACATATTTGCAATATCCACTCATCATTCTTCTTTCCATCATAGTTTGAGTTACTTTGCTTTGATCATATACATGTTGTTTTAACAGATTAAAGAAGTCTGTCTGTCTTGTCCCTAACACTGACCCTGAGACACTCTGAGAACTACATCATTGGCCATATTACCAACCTAGTTATATTTACTTTTTTGTGGCTAGTGGATGTGGTGTAAAATTATGTCCCAACACATGTGTGAATCATAATGTAACACATGTATTGGGCCAAGCAGTGGAATGTGGTGAAAGGGTTAAAATTGTGTCCCAATACATGTGTGAATCTAACCGAAAATGGAAGGTGTCGCTTAGTCCCGTGTGAATCTTATTACACACCTCCCCGTGTGAATCTTCTTATCTGTATGTAACCAGAATGGAATGTGTTTTTTAGCCTTGCTCTGCTCTAACCGAAAATGGAAGGTGTCGCTTAGTCCCGTGTGAATCTTATTACACACCTCCCCGTGTGAATCTTCTTATCTGTATGTAACCAGAATGGAATGTGTTTTTTAGCCTTGCTCTGCTCTAACCGAAAATGGAAGGTGTCGCTTAGTCCCGTGTGAATCTTATTACACACCTCCCCGTGTGAATCTTCTTATCTGTATGTAACCAGAATGGAATGTGTTTTTTAGCCTTGCTCTGCTGTTCACATGAATGTTTATATCTGGAAAAGAATAAAAAGCTGGAAAAGTCTCCAGTTCGGTGAGTCTGCTCCGGGGTTACGTTTAACCGCCGAGCGTGGGTTGTTGGCAACCGCTCTACGAGAACTGACGGCTCCCAGTTCCGGTAACATGTAGAGTGAGTATAAGCCAGACCCGTTGTGCGACACTGCGGGGAATAAAATGCCCATATTCTAGCAGTCTCGCCTCTTGGTCGTTTGTTCTGTGTCAGACTACTCTCCTACGAACCTGACCTTGAGAATTTTTTAAAACAGTGGACGAATGGCATTAGAAAAGGGAACAACAATCCAAAAACACAGGAAATTATCGACTCAGTCAGCCTAACGTCAGTGTAGAGGAGATTGTTGGAGGAGATTCTGAGGGATAGGATTTACATGCATTGAGAAAGACAAGGGCTGATTAGGAATAGTCAACATGGCTTTGTACAATGGAAATTATGTCTCATTAATGTGATTGGTATTTGAAAAGGTGACGAAGAAGTTTGAGGAAGATACTGTGGTATACATTATTTACACAGACTTCAGCAAGGCATTTAATAAGGTTCCTCATCGTAGACAGATTACTCAGGTTAGGTCATATGGAATTCAGGAAAGGCTAACCAAATGTATACAAAATTGGATTGAAGGTAACGGGATTTTTCCAGACTGGAGGCCTGTGGGCCGGGGTGTGCTGAAAGAATCAATGCTGAGCACAGTGCTTTTCATCATGTATATAAACAACTTGTATGTGGATGTGGATTAGCGGAGGCATGGTTAGTAAGTTTACAGATAACATCAAAAAAAGTGGGGCAGTGAAGACTATTTCAGAGGACAACGGCACCCTTGACAAAGGGCCAAGAACTGGCAGATAGAATTTAATGGATTCATTTGTGAGGTTTAGCATTTTGGTAAGTTAAAGCAGGGTAGTGCCTGGGGAATGTTGCTGAAATAAGAGACTTACGGATGTAGGTTCATTGTTCCATAGCAGGTAGACAGAGTATTAATGTTCAGTCAGAACATTGAATATAGGAGATGGGGTAGCATAATACGCTTCTACAGGACGTTGGTGAGGCCACTTTAAGAATACTGCGTACAATTCAGTTGGCACTGCTAAAGGATGGATGTTGCTAAGCTTAAGAGGGTGCAGAAAAGATTTACAAAGATTTTCTGGAACCTGAGCAATTGAGATGCAGGAGAGGAAGAACAGGTTGAGGCTTTTCCCCCTGGACTGTTGGAGGCTGAATAGTGACAGGACTGAGGTTTATAAAATCCTGAGGGCTAATTATAGCCTCAATTGCCAACATCTTTTTTCCCAGTGTAGGGACTTCCAGAACGAGACGGCATAGGTTGAAGATGACAAGGGAAAGATTTAGATGGGACCTGAGCGGAAACGTTTTCATGCAGAGGCTGGTGGGTGCACGGAAAGTGCTGTCAGAGGAAGTGGGGAACGCGGTACAATTACATGTTTAAAATATATCTGGATAGATACATAAATAGGAATGGTTCAGAAGAATATGGACCAAATGCTGGCATTGTGTCAAGGTCAGGTTAGGATCCCTGATTGGCATGGAGAATTTGGACAAAAGGATGTGTTTCCATGCTGTATGACTCTCCTATTCTATCACAGGGATGAAGAAAATGATAAAAGGGCTTTTGAATTGGAATCCTCTTCCCCAGAGGTTTGTGGTGCCTCTCTGATTGCAAGTATTTACAGCTGAGTTAGTTAAAGATTTCACAGAGACTGCGTCATGGATAATGGGATACAGACAGGAAAGTGGTGCTGAAACCAAACCTGATCAGCCACAATCTTAGTGCCTGGTGGAGAAGCCTCAAAGTATCTCAGGACCCATTCCGACTCGTCAGTCTCCTGTTTCTGTGTTCCATTCAGACCCTCAAACCTGCTGGTTCTGAGCAGTTGGAGGCCACTTACTGCTATCACCTGGTGCACAGAAACAGAGGAGAACATTCACTCCCTCATGACTATCTCACTCGATTTGGGAGATTTGGAAAATGCAATTGGAAAACCCAGGCTGGACATGAAAGAGGTCCGTCATTTCTCTTTACAGAGTTTCCTCTCTCTGAAACTTGTGCTCCATTTGTTGGTCGACCCAGATTCACTGTGAATAGACCCCCATACTTCACCCAGAGATGGTTCACAAAGTCCTCTGGGCTCCTTGACTGCAATATTCCATAACAGACCTTCGAGGTACCTTCCTGCAAGTAATCTAATCTAATCTAATCTAATCTAATCTAATCTAATCTAATCTAATCTAATCTAATCTAATCTAATCTATTCTAATCTAATCAAATTTTCCAATAACAGAATGTGAGAATATCAGAAACAAAGGCAGATCCCAAGCCTCCCTTGCATTTCACTCAGATCATGGCTTCATAGCCTTCACCTCTCTGACAAATCAAAATCCGTCTCTAGCCTCTCATAGAACACAACAAAGAACAGTAGAACACAGTACAGGACCTTCGGCCCTCGCTGTTGTACCACCCGTTTATCCTACTCTATGGTCAGACTATCCTACATGCTTCCGTTCACGTCCTTCCATATGCCTATTCAAGATTCTGTTAAGTTTCCCTCACTTAATTGACTCGACATCCACTGCTGGCAGTGCATTCCACACCACTCCCTGTCTAAAGAACCTACCTCCGATATCTCCCCTAAACCTGCCTCCAATTACCTTAAAATTATGACCCCTTATGATAGATATTTCTGCCCTAGGAAACAGTCGCTAGATATTCACTTTGTCTATGCCTCTCATCATCTTGCACACCACTATCAAGTCACCTGTCATCTTTCTTTCCTCCAATGAGAAAAGCCCTTTCTCCCTCAAGCTTTCTTTATAAAACCTGCCCTCCAGTCCAGGCAGCATCTTGGTAAATTTCTGGTCTAAAGCTTCCACATCCTTCCTATTATGGGGTGACAAGAACTGAATACAATATTCCAAGCGTGGTCTATCCAGGGCTCTATAGAGCTTCAGCATAACCTCACGGCTCTTAAACTCAATCCCCTGTTAATGAAGGACAACACACCATATGCCTTCTTAACCACCCCATCAACTTGGGGAGCAAATTTGAGGGAACTGTGGACACGCACCTTAGGTCGCTCTGTTCCTCCACACTGCCAAGAATCCTGTCCAACACTATGTATTCTGCATTCACATCCGAGCTTGCAAAGGGATTCACTTCACACTTTTTCAGTTTGAACTCCATCAGCCACTTCTCAGCCCAGCTCTGCATCCTGTCAATGTCCCGTTGCAACCTACAAAAGACCTCCACATTCTGTACCACTCCAACAACCTTTTTGTCATTGGCAAACTTGCTAACCCATTAGTTTACACCCCCATCCTAGTCATTTATAGAAATAACAACGAGTAGGGGTCTCAGAGCCGCTCCCTGCAGAACACCACTTGACCATTTCGGTGATCTAACTCCCCTACCTCTGTGTAAGAGAATTCCTGACATTCACTACTCTCTATCTGAAGAAAACATTCTCTGCTTCTACATCATGACCTATTAATATGAGCAAAAGAGGGAACATAGGGGCTCAGGTAAGAGAGACTGGCCCTGAACCCAACGCAGTATTTGACTGAGGATAAGATCAAGGAGCCTGAGGAAAATCCCACTTCATGAGATTCGATTGTGATCTCTCCACTGTTTGGAGCCATTCACGGCACAAGGGAAGATGATTACCATTGGTGGGCATCAATCATCTCGGCAAAGGGGAATCTCTGCAGGAGATCCACAAGGTAGCTCCCTCAGCCCAGGCATCTTCTGTTTGTCTGCGGGGAATCCTGCAGTTTGGAAAGAGGCCTTTCAGCCCATTGAGTCAAAACTGAGCAGAAGTGGGGATATTCACTGAAGTTTACATAATGTCTCGAACAAGTTGTCCCTCTTCAGCTCTTGAAGCAGTCTGTGTCCATGTGCAACTAGACCTGGACAACATTCAAGATTGTGCTGTTAAAATCTGGGTAACATTCAGCACTGTATATTTCCACAGTAAAACGAGGAGCGCATTGAGCACTTCAATCTAGTTTCACAAGAATATGAGGAAGCCATTCAGCCCATCAAAACTGCTGATCAAAAAGAGGGAAAGCCCATTCAGTCCCTCCTGCCTATAAAACAGGAAGTGAAGGAATCTGCTCACTCCCACATCCACTGACACCGGATCAGAAAGAGACCATTTCACTCCTGGAGTCATTAAAAAGGAACAGGGAGAGGTCATTCAGCTTCTCAAGCCACTAACACAAGAACAGGGATGGGTCAGAGATGTTCTAACGTTGCAAACAAATGGAGCAGGGGCTGCACAGATAGACTGCTCCAAATTGATCCACATGACTTAATTACTCATAGTACATAAATATTACTTCAACATGGTTTTCTGGCATTCGAAATGAAGCCGACCTTTTTAAAGTATTTTCCAAATAATTCTTTTCAATCTCCAAGAAGGCAGGCCCATGGTTCCATGGAGGTCAGAAGCTGATGAGGGATTACGAACTCTTTCAACGTGAAGTTATATTAGCTGCTGACAGAATTATGCACAGAGTGACATTCAATGCAGTGTCAAACACTAACTGTGCATTCAACTGTCCCGAGTTCATTCAGAGCCTACAGCTCTCTGTCAATCGACATGGGGCTCTGCAGATGCATGTAAACTATCGGGAATCAATCATCAAATGAAAAGTATGGGATTTTCACACTATTCAGCTGTTTGATACATAATGAATGTCCGTCCATAATCATCAAGTTTCAGCTTCTCATTTTCTCAGAACCCTACACATTAAATACATAGTCACTGCACTCACTCTGCGGGGTTCCATCATGCCAGTGTTTAGTCTGGTAAAACTCCTTTGTGCTGTCTCGGTGACAAAGAGATCATTATCTATAAAGCAGACCAAACAAATACCCTCTCAACAAAATATGACCAATGGGAAAGATGTTCTAATTCTGGTGCTTCAATCATTTTGCATGAAGAGCCACATATCACTTACTTCCTGCCCCATAATCATTCTGTTTGCGACTTATGACCAAGGACATCCAGGTCCTTTTCAACAATAGCACCTCCCAATCTCTCACCATTTAATAAATATAACTGTACATGATGATATTTGTTGTTCACATCTGAATTCTTTGTGTAACTTGTGAACAGATATTGACCAAATACTGATCCTGCTGCCATCCATCAAGCTTTCAATCCAGAGAAAAAAATAGTTTTCTTCTCGTATCTCAATTACCAATCTGTAATCCATATGGCATACATTCCACTCCTACATAATCATGGATTCTCACATTCCCCACTCACCTGTATTCAATCAGGTCAAGCGACTTATAAATACTCAAATAATACATTCCCATTGGTTCTGAATTGTCGATGGCACAATGCACAATCTCCACAAAAAGGTTTTTCAACGATCATTTCCCTTTCCTGAATCTCGGCCGATTCTACCAAATCATGTCATTACTTCCCACGTGTCTAGTTGTCACGTTCCTTATAAAAGGTTCCAATGATTTTTTCATAGCTAAATTCAAGCTATTTAGTTTTATGTTTTCCCTCTCCGTCCTGTTTTAAATATTTACGTTTACAATAGCTGCTTTCCAGTCTGCAGGATCATTTCCAGAATCTAACCAGCTTTGAAGAATAATCATTTTTTCACTAGTTCTGTTTTCATCTCCTCAATACTCTGGGATGTAACTCATCGGATGCAGCAACTTATGAAACTTCAGTTCAATTAGATTTCCAAAAGGATACCCTGCATTAATTCTAATTTCCTGCATTCCCTCATTTTCACCAGTCCCCCTTATCTGTAGTGTATCTGGAAGTTGGTCTCTGTACCTTCTCCTGTGGAGATGGAACCAATGCATTCCTCTCAGCAGGCAGGTGGCTTCTGTCATCTCATTATACATCGGAGGACTACTCTTCAGAGATGGTGGATACATTACCCACACCTGCCTGAAAAGTTCCAGAATTAAAACAGTTAAATTCATGGTGATAGTCGGCACAGTCCTGTCCCTGGTGTGAGGCTTCAGGTTATACTGCAGGAGGGACACAGCTCAGTGAGCACCTCATTTTTGAAACAAACTGGTTTCACACTTTACACCTGAATGGGTCCAGCTGAGACAAATGTTCCTGGAAATCCCAGGAAGGAACGTGCAGTGCTTTGCTCCTCCTTGTTTCCAGAGCTTCCCTTCTGTGTAGTCTTTGCTCCATTTGTTTACCATGGACCCAGGCACTCTGTAAATGCAGTGTCCAGAGTGCGATCACCAGTCCCTCGGGTCTCCCTGAATGAACACAGCAGCTGACAAAACAAACCTGAGAACACCATCCACAGAAACTCCACTGACTTTCTAATGACAGCAGCAAGTCAATGCCCGACACACATGGTGCACCCATTCAGTGTTTAAAATGCCCCCTCTCTATAGTTTTTCTTCCAGGCTGAGAAAGCCGTTTCATCTCTGTAAAGTCTCACAGTAGCAGTTCCTCTCTCCAAAGAAGCAGTTGACCCTGTAGCATTACCTTTTTCTGTATCTCAGCAACTGTAATGGCAGCAGCAGTATTGTCAATGGAATAGATCATCACATTCAGAGAAGAGAGACGGAAGGAACATAACTCACTTTAATCATGGACGTACCTAAATAGACGTGATATTCGGGAATATGGGAAAGGCAGGAATGTTAGAATAACTTGTCATTCTATTTTCCTTCCAGTCCATCATCAGCAATCCCTTTGTTTGCTTTTCCTTTCTCTCTCTCTCTCTCTCTCTCTCTCTGTCTGGACACTGGAGAATTTTTTTAGATCTCCATTATCCACAGTTCCTTGATTTATTTCACCTTTAATGTTGTTATTTCATGGTATGTCAGCATCACTGGTCAGGGCAGCATGTGTTGTCCGTCATAATTACCCTTGACTGTGAGGCCATTTGTCAAGACATCATGGAGCCAACTATGTTATTGTGCAACTGAATTCGCCCTTAGTCCAGACCGGGCAATAATGTTAAGTTTCTTTACCAAAGGCTATCAGTGAAATATTAAAACAAATCCTGATTGTTTATTGTTTCCATCAGTGAAATTGTATTCCAATTTTTGTCATTCGACTTTAAGTTCAGTCATCGGCTGTGGTGGGATTTCAAACAATGCCTTCAGAGTCATCACTTTTGCCTCTAAATTACACGTGCAGTGACATTATAAATCTCATACAGAGTACCTGTTGTGAAGTACCTGTAGTGACGGCAACAAGTTTGTGGTCAAAATATTAGTCACTGGTAGAGCGGTCAGAATCGAACGGGAGCCATAAATTCTTAAGTTAACAAAGGGCTAGATGATGTTTAATTCAGCAACAGCATTGAGGCAGAGGTCGAGACTGGGGAAATTATTGAGTTGGGTGTGGACAGATTCGATGACAGAGGGAATACCGAGACATAGAACAGTTCAGGGCAAAAGTCAGGTTGAGGTTGTGAACAGTCATGTTCCTTCTGAGATGTTTATTGGTGAAGAGTCTGAAATTAATTTAAAGGAAGTGGAGTTTGTGACTGAAACTGAATAAAATACTCTACACCTTTGCGAAATATAAATAACAGAATTAGTAATGATCTTCACCATAATTTATAGAATTGACAGAGATAGACTTACCAGGAACACCAATAATAGCGAGGATGGGGTAGTAACCAGCTTGAATAATCCTCAATACGGCTTCGATCCGCAACTCTAAGGATGGCCAATCCTGAGAAAGCCAGTACAGACCCAAAGATAAACTCCTCTTTATTGTAGTAACATTCCAATGTAATATTCTCAGATTCGGATCCATTGCTGGAACATTTCCGTCTATTGTTCTTATTCACGTCCTCTGCCTCTCTCTGGAGCTGCTGATCCCTATCGTGTTGAGGATCACGCTGCCCTGATACTACGGGAGAACAGGTTCAAAGAAGCCCGTTAATTATGCAAAAGGGAAACTCTCCAGTGACACAGTTAGGGTCCATGGAGACTGATATCAATCATAGTCACTGAACAAACAGCTCCAGTTAACCCATTTCACTGCATCCCGTATAGATCACAATAATACTTAGTCTGGGTGGGGTATTGACATCGCTGACTATTGGGTGAATGGCACATCTCCAATTGTAAACTTCGAGGTAATGGAGAGAGATGATGCTTTCTCTTCCCAAGCTCGATGATTCTACTGTGTTTTGGCAGGGTAGGAATTGCTGGGTTCCCCAGACCGTCTATGATTGATCACCAGGCCTGCTGCATACTTTCGTTTCATTTATTTATGTTTAACTTTGACATTTATCTTACCATCATTTAACGGCTTCGGTGGGATTAGGCATTTTTGAGAGGTTCCTGCAGTGCCATAGATGGCATAGATGCACTCCATTCCTTGTGGACCTTGAAGCTGCCGCCGGGTCCTGTGGAGTGATGGCCAAGTTCTCATAGAAGCAGGAATCTTTGTTTTACCATTTGCCACTTATTGCTGGTGTCCTAGTAGCGTTGGAAGGCAGGAAATCTCTTGCAGCTGCTGCACTCTCTCTCTGAGATTTCTCTCAGAATTGTCTTTTGATGTTTGTTCCTCCTAGATTGGAGAACTACATGTGAGACAATCTGTTTCCTGAATTAGTTTTGTGAAAAGTGGGTATTTATTGGATGTTGCCATTTTGGAGTAGTTACTGTATAGTAGTGAAATAATCTATTATTCTGTTATGTTTTCCAATAGAATTAAGTTATTACAAGTTGCTCTAGTTTTTGTTGTACTTTATCGACGGTGTTTGAATATATTGTATTTTGATGAATGCCGAAAATTTTGACCAAGTGAATTGCACCTGAAACAGAGCACCTCATACTTACCTTTAAAATAAGAAAACTTCCGGGTTGACACGTCGTTCATCATATATTTTCAGGTATGTCAACTCATGTTCATCGCAAGAAAGACAGATATTCATGTTTAAATTGGCTAATTACTTAATGGACAACATGTTGCAGAAATACCGGGTTTATCAGCGGACTGCGCCGAGCTGGAGGAGTGATAGCTCGATCAGGAATTATACCGGATACTCAATCCACTTCACAGATCCAGCCGAGGCATGTGTTTGCCTAGATGAGATATCTGCTCAACACGGAGCACTGTGCAGACCAGGCTCAGAACAACTCAGCAATCTGTTCAGGATGGAGCATTGTACAGATCCGGCTCAGGACAACCCAGCAATTTGTCTAGGATGGAGCACTGTGCAGACGAGGCCGAGTACAACCCAACAATCTCTCCAGAAATGAATACTGCATAAGTCTCACCAGGCTACTGGCTATCTGTCCAACATGGGGACCAGCACGGACCACACCGGTGCATGGATTCAGTAACACAGATGAAACGGTCTGTCCAGCCTTGGGTGATATGCAGCCCACAGCAGTGTCTTGCTTTATAAACAGGTTTATGTTCAGTATGGATAGCTGTACAGTGACAAGCAATGAATTGGTCGGTAAACCGGGAGCAGTTGCCATCGGAGCATATAGAGCTGTGCGCACCACAATGTTCAGTGACACTGTGTTAGATCACTGCCCAGCGTGGGGAAATTTGCAGCCCATACTGGAAGTGAAAGGATGTGAAGCTCCCATCCATTTACAGCTCCATATCTCCATTGTGCCATGACAACGGGTGCTGTGGGTATGAAAATCACTGCCAGAGAGAGATGGTGGGGAAATCAGTTTAAATAACAACAAACAAAAGAATTTTGGGAAAAAGAGAGAGAGGGATTGAGAGAATATTTCATTGAAGCTCACACGTTTCAGCATGCTGATATGAAGTTATTTCGACAGTACCCTGCAACATGAGCCAGTATTCCCAAGATTGATGGGTGAACCTGATATTTGTGTGAGTTCAGATGATGGGCAGTTTTGAATGAACATTTGTTCTGCATCTCTGTAACGGAAAGTGGCACAGCAGAGTCTATAACTAATTGGGCTGAATATAACAATAATTTATCTTGGTGTGATTTTCACTATGTGTGACAGATGAGGTGTCTGCACGAGGCTGAGCTAGTTTCCTGGTACTATCATATCGAACTCATCTCATTAACTACCCAGTCACCCCATGGTGGTCCTGTCATTCAATGCCAGTCCGACCCCACCCATCATGGCTGGAGTTACTCATGATCGCCTGGATGCCCCGATATTCCGTGATCCCTGACACTGGTGACATCTTTTAAAACTAATGGACACACGATTGAGGTGGCTCTGTTTGGAGCTTCCCTGCACAGTTTACCCCGAGCATGGCAGATAAGGGGCAATTACCCCACGATTTGTTGACAGGGACACGGAGCTCCTGGTGGATGGCCTAGTACAGGGGGGAACACCAGCAGACCCACCGGGCATGTTCTGAGCTCAGCAACCAGCTCAGTGCAGTATCTGCGGTCTGAAGAAATGTTCAGAAATACAGGACAAGCTTCAATAACCTTCCACACTCTGTCAGGATAAAGGTCACTGTATTGTCCCTGTTCCCTCACACTCACTGTATATCTGTTATAGCACCGACACCCAAACACGATTCATGGTCCTCCACTCTCACTATTGCATGCAAAGCCTTCTCTCTTACAAACACACACAAACACAAACACGCGCACACACACGCATGCACAGACACACGCACACGCATGCACACACATTCACATATATGCAAGCACACACATCACAGAAGGGGAAGGAACAAAGTTGTACAGTTTTCAAATCACATGCAATTCAAATCCACCATGAGACCATTCAGCCCTTCAAACGCATTCTCACATTTAAGAGGATTGTGGCTGATCTGATGCTTTTCTCAGTTCCATGTTACATGAACTTTCAGTCATTCAACTCCCTGGGTTCCTGTCACTGAGCAGACAACACTCAGGCACTTTTACCCCGGTTTTCTTCAAGCGCCTTCTCGAGGGCCTTTCCCAAGGGGGTGCACTCTCCCAATATTATATTCCATCAGCTTTCTCCGTCTATGTAATGGTAAGCACATTTTACACAGAACAATCAAAAATCTACACGTATTTTATGGTTATCGATATCCAATCACACTTAGTAATTCTGGTTATTTCATATGTCTCACCTTACCGTCTTCAACCAAAGACAGATTTGAAATACTTGTCTCATTATAAAATACAATTTCTAGCAGAGAACGTTTTTACCTTCAGTCGTTATTTTGACCGTTATCTGAATTGCACCTTTTTCCTTGTTATGAAAGTTTATCTTGCCCTATGCTTGTGACTGTTTCTGTCTGTAACAGTTACACTGTCTCCCACTCAGTTGGCTGGATGGCTCGTTTGCGATGCAGATGGAGGCCAACAGCGCCGGTTCAATTCACCACACTGTCAGAGGTTACCATGATGTGGAAGCTGTCTCACCCTCAATCCATCACCAGAGGCGTGGTGACCCTCAGCTTAAACGACCACAAGTGGTGTCTCTCTAATTATAGAGCAGCCCTATGGTCCTTTGGAACTCTGTTCTATCGCTGTTAGGATTTTAAAATGTTTTCTAGATTACCATTTCGTTTTGCTCGATGTTCTGAAGCAGCGCCAGTTTGTACCACTGTCAACATTTCCCATGCTGCACATTCCAGCCCATTCCCTGATAATCCTTGACTACATTTTTACTTATGAATCTTCTGTCTGTGCCTCAAAAAATATTTAATATCTCTGCCTCCAATGGTCTGCGGGGAAGAGAGTTCCAAAAACTCATTGCACAGAGAAAACAAACAAAAAGAGCCTCACCTGGGGCGTGAGGTTACTTTTTTGTCTAATTCCCTGAGATTGGAGATAATTACATTGAAAGTAGTTCAGAGATGTTTCACTTCATGTCTTCCAGGGATGAAGGCCTTATATTATGGTTACTCATAAAAAGAGAGGTGATCTTACTGAAACATACAAAACCTTCAGCAGAGTGTATCAGGTAGATATCCACTGGATATTTGTATAGTCCAAACTTCTTGCCATTGTTCTAGAACCTCAACCGTTTGGAGGCAGGGCATTCTGCCCATCAAATCCACACTGATCCACCGAACAGCATCCCAGCCAGACCTGCCCCCCATCCTATTCATGTAACCCTGCACTTCGCATGACTAACTCACCTAACATACACATCCCTGGGCAGTATGGGCAAATTAGCATGGCCAATCCACTCTAAGCTGCACATTTTTGGACTGTAGATAGAAACTCGAACACTGGAAGGAAACCCACACAGTCACAGGGAGAATGTTCAAACTCCACATACGGGACGCCCGAGGTTGGAATTGAACCCAGCTCCTTGGAGATGTGAGGCAGCAGTGTGAAAAACAGATCCACCATGCTCCTCTATTAGTTATATAAGTTACTTGTGTCTGACTAAAGAAATCTGCTTGACTTGTTCTTATCACTGAACCAGACCTAGTCTAAGACCTTTATCACCAACCTAGTCACATTTAAAATGAGATGTGCGTAGTGAAGGAGTGGGTCTAGAAAAGGAAACAGTGACACCCTCCAACCTCAAGCAGAACCGGAGTGAGGAGAAATTCACAAAATGGGAATTTATTCACGTCGGAATTCTCCTTCCCAGAAGTATGGAATGGCTGAAACTTTATATTATATCGAGGCTGACTTCATCTGATTTTCCATAGACAGGTGAATCAGGGGTAATGCTGCATGGAGAGAAAAGTGCAGCTGGGTCCACAATGAGATGAGCCACGACCTTATTAACTGGTGGAGTCGTGTCAAAGGGCCGAATGTCCCACTCGTGTCACTCAGCCTTACGTTCTGATGTTCCACTCAGCCCTTCGGACCTGCTACACAGGGGCAGATCGAGGTTAGGTGTAGTTTGGGATATGTAATTGGGAAATCCAGGCTGAGTCAGGAATTGACCCTCATCACAATCCCTCTTTTCAGGCTTCCCGTCTCTGTAACTTCTGCTCCAGAAGTTGGTCATGTTACAGACCCAGATTCGCTGTGAATACAGCCCTCTACCATGTTAGCTCAAAGCAATCCTCTGCTCTCCCTTAATGCAACATTGTATAAAACTATTTTCAGGAAAATAACCAGTTACTATCCTGAAGAATAACATAAGAACATAAGAAATAGAAACAGGAGCAGGTTATTCGGCCCCTCAAGCCTGCACTGTCATTTAATAAGAACATGGCTGATCTACTTCAGGGCTCAACTCCACTTTGCTGCTAAACTTTTGTATCCCTCAAATCGCTAATCTGTCAAAACCCAATCCAGCAAGTCTGTAAATACATTCAGTGACCCAGTTTCCACAACCTCCGGGTTAGGGAATTCCAGACATTCTGTACTTTCTGAAAGAAGATGTTTCTTTGCATCTCAGTTTGAAATCGATATCCCTTATTCTGCATTTACAACCCTGAGTTCGACTCTCTGCCCTGGAATGGATCCACATTCTCGAAATCTACCTTGTCAAGCCCCCTCTGCTTCTTGTCCATTTCAGTAATATCATCCACATTCATTTCAACCACAATGAATAAACGCCTCACCATTTTAGATGTACTCAATAATTCAACTCTTTCATTCCAGGAACCCTCCTAATGAACCAACCTAGTTACTTGTTGCATTAGCATGCTGACGTTATGTTTCAGACACAAAAATAATCCCATCCCTTTGTACTGTTCCTTTTGTGGGTGTCCTCTCCATTAAGTAACAGCCTTGTCTTTTAGTTCTCAGAGTCATCCTCAAACTCGGATATATATATATATATATATATATATATTGCACTCAGCTCTGCCATCATGCTTTCAGTATATATTGTAATTAAATCTTGCCATTGGACTGATATGTGTGATACTCCAGCAGATATATTTCATCGGGAAGATCCGTTAACCTTGACAGTCCGATTTCTATGTATTAACCAACCGTCATCCCATGCTAATATATTATCTGTCAAATTATGCTCTTCTGTCTTGTGTAACAATTTTTATTTCGTGAAACCATATGAAAAATCTCTAGAAAGCCTCGTGTCTACCAGGTCCCCTTTATGATGTCCGCTTGTTACATTCTCAGGGATCTCCATTAAAAAAGTGCATGATTTTAAAGGCAAAATATAGATCGCCTTTCACAAAACCATGTTGAATTTGCGTGAATCTTTTCTAAATGCCCTGCAATGCCTTCCTTAATAACAGACGCTAGCAGATTCCCAACAATAATGTTGAGGCTAAATTGTTAATGCTTTGAGTCTCGCTGTTTTCTTGAAAACAGGCGCCACATTGTCGGGTTCCCAGTTTCACTGGAACATTCCTGCAATCCAAAGAGGTATGAAATATTTCTCACAGTAACACCAGTCACTCTGTAACCGCTGCTTTTAAAACCAATTGTGAATTACTGCTGACCTGCGTACCCTTACTCTTATCTGTTTATTAAAAAGCCTTGTTCCTTTTAGGCAGTTCAAGAACTTCCCTCCTATTGCTATTTTGATTATATCATTGAAATACTTACAGCGCCTCCTAATGTGAGGAATGATATAAAATTCTGGTGTAAATTATCTGTCTGTTCCCTCTAGGCATACCCTCCAAACGTCCTCAATATATTTTCCTGACTTCATTTCTACCAAAGGGCATACATTCATCTTGAACTTTCTTTATATACACAGAAAAGCTTGCGCTGTTTGCTTTTATATTTCTTGCCAGTTTGCTCACATTATATCTTTTCTTCCTTTTGCCTCGCTTTCTAGATTCATACAGTCATATCGTGAACAAACAGACCTTTTGGTCCAACTTGTCCACGCTGACCAGGTTTTCCAAACTAAACTAGTCTCATCTGCTTGCATTTTGCCCATATGCTTCTGAACGTTTCCCATTTATA
>NC_057717.1:55274810-55277169 GCF_004010195.1 Chiloscyllium plagiosum
TAGATGTCTGGTTTCTTTCAATCATTCAGGGGGGACTTCTGCATGTAGCTGTACACATGATCAGCGGAGGCTGACTCCATTCTCCCAGTTTCTCCGTCTCTGTTGTTTCTGTTTGATGACGCCACATTCCAGTGAACTGCTTGTGATGTGACCTCCTTTTCCTTCAAATCAGAAATCCGCTATTTCCGGTGGACAGGGCCTCCAGCTGTGACTATCCCATCTCCCATGCTTCTGCCCTCACTCCGTCCCCTTCTTCCCAGAACAATGATAGATCTCCCCTCGTCCTCACTTCTACCGTACTAGAATCCACATTCACAGAATCATCTTTCGCCACTTCCACCATCTCCAATGGGACAGCACCATTAAACACATCTTTCCCTCTTGACCACTGACAGCATTACATAGGGACCATTTCTTCTGTGACACCATCCATCATCCCGAACACTTCGCAACTGCCCCAATGACACCTTCCCATGCAATTACAGAAGCTGCAACACTTGCCCATTCACCTTTCCCTCCTCACTGTCCAAGACCCCAAACATACCTTTCTGCTGAAGTAGCATTTCACTTTTACTCTCTCAATCCGGTCTCCTGTCATTGCTGCTCACAACGCTGTCTCCTTTACACTGGGGAGACCAAACAGAGACTGGTTCGCGGACCACTTTCACTCTGTCTGTAGGAATAACCCTGAGCCTCTCATTGATTCTCATTTCAATAACCGACCTTGCGCTCATCCTAACATTTCGGTCCTGAGCTGCTGCAATGTTCCAGTGAAACACTACCCAAGCTGTAGTAACACCGAACTTTACACTTTGATTTGTCACAGCCTGCACGAGTTAATACACAATTCCAAATTCACAGCCTGATTCCATTAAGGCTGTTCGCCATTTTTCATATATTCTACTTCTTGGACTCCCAATTATCTCGTCTGCGTCTTTTTTTTTTATCCTGCACACAATAGAGACAACCCATTTCTGCCATCCACACTTTAATTTATACCAATTTTATATCTGTTTCTCTTTCACCACATTTAAAAGCCCATCCCTCTGTGCCATTGCGTCTCCACATGCTCTGTTTCCTATCATCCCTCGTCCACTTTTGCCAAGGCATTAAGCAGCCCTTTTCAGTTCTGAACAAGGGCCACGCTGAACTTGAAACACTATCTCTGTTTCTCTGTCTCCACAGATGCTGACAGATCTGCTGCGTTTCTCCAGAAATTTCTGGTTTTGAACATGTTCAAAGGTATATTTCAAAGCTGCTCAAATGTCCTGACCCACGTAGATTGCCATACACTGGGAAGTGAAAAAAAAAGATACACAAATATCTTGGTTCTGAAACTACATAAGACTGGAATCATTGACACGACAGAGTTCATATTAGAAGCCATGGAGAGAACAGAGTGAAGCAAATTCAATTTAAACACCGAAAATGGCATAACTGCAAGGGAAAACGTTCAGATGAATCTTAGAATTAGAATCGCTCCAGTGTGGAAACAGGCCCTTCAGCCCGACAAGTCCACATCAATCGCCTGAAGAGTAAACCAAGCACATCCATTTTCTTATCTTATATTTACCCCTGATTTATGCACCTAACCTAGAAATGTTTGGTTTTGTGGGAGGGAACCAAAGTACTCAGAGGAATCCCACAGAGAGAATGCACAAGTTCCACAAATACGGTCACTGGACGATGGAATCAAACCTGGGTCCCTAGCGCTGTGAGGCAGCAGCACTAAACACTGAGCCATGTGCTACCTCAGGGAATATGTTTTGGAGTTTTGAAAAACATGACAAGTAAGAGGTGTGACACAACAAACAAACGTTCAGAGGAATGAGAATGTGAAAATGGAAGTGCTACCTGATGAGAAATCATAGCAGCTCACGGGGTACGGGTCAATGGGTCTCGGTATGAGTTGGGCGACAGACATCAGAATTGCATTGCAGAAACTGCAGCTCAAAGCCGGGAATTCATGTAATAGTGTAGATCAAAGTTGGACAGAAGGAGAATTGTACTGAGTCACAATCTGTAACTTTTTGCCCAGGATAATTCCTCAGTCCATTATTCCCATTAAGCTGAATGATGTTTCAGTCACGAGTGTAGGTGAACATACCAGAGTCAGAGCCGTGTGTACCTAAAACTGATGACAACCCATTTAAAGCTACCACACTTGACGACTCACTTGCATTGCAAACGGCAGGACTAACATCTGATAGAGAGGACGAAATGATTACAAAGCAAACAGATCAGATCGAAGCTCTGCAGTCCTGCCACAGCCAGTGAGAAATGGATTTGAACGATGAAACAACTGACGAAAGAAGAGGACTCCACAAATATTTTTTTTAAAAAATGTTCAATGGGATTA
>NC_057717.1:55277282-55298829 GCF_004010195.1 Chiloscyllium plagiosum
ACAAACGTTCAGATGAATGAGAATGTGAAAATGGAAGTGCTACCTGATGAGAAACCATAGTAGCTCACGGGGTACGGGTCAATGGGTCTCGGTATGCGTTGGGCGACAGACATCAGAATTGCATTGCAGAAACTGCAGCTCAAACCCGGAAATTCATGTAATAGTGTAGATCACAGTTGGACAGAGGGAGAATTGTACTGAGTCACAATCTGTAACTTTTTGCCCAGGATAATTCCTCAGTCCATTATTCCCATTAAGCTGAATGATGTTTCAGTCACGAGTGTAGGTGAACATACCAGAGTCAGAGCCGTGTGTACCTAAAACTGATGCCAACCCATTTAAAGCTACCACACTTGACGACTCACTTACATTGCAAACAGCAGGACTAACATCTGATAGAGAGGACGAATTGATTACAAAGCAAACAAATCAGATCGAAGCTCTGCAGTCCTGCCACAGCCAGTGAGAAATGGAGTTGAACTATGAAACAACTGACGAATGAAGAGGACTCCACAAATATTTTTTTTATAAAAATGTTCAATGGGATTAGTGTGTCGCTGGGTAGGTCATCATTTATTGCCCGGAGGGTAGTTAAGAGTCAAACACACTGCTGTGGGTCTGGAGGTACAAGTAGCCCAGAGCAGGAATGAATGGCAGTTTCTTTCCCGAAAGGGCATCTGCGAACAAGATGGGTTTCCCACACAATTAGCAACTGTTTCATGATCATCATTAGACTCTTAATTCCGAACATTTATTGGATTTGAATTCCACCATTTGCTGTGGCAGAATTCGAACTCAGGTCACACGAGCATTGCCTGGGTCGCTAGACTAACAGCTCAATACCACTAGGTTATTTCTTCCCCGAAAGAATGGAACTTTGGTGCACATCAGTGTAAAAGACAGTATGCAATGTCTGCACCATCCTCAGCCAGAAATGTTCCTTAGATGATGCCCACAGAATCACAGATGCCAGTTTCCAACCAATTCGATTTGCTGCACCTCACATGAAGAAAGAGCTGAACGCAGTAGGTGCAAAAAAGGCATTGGGCCCTGACACCATTCCTGCAATAGGACTGAAGACTTGTGCTGCACAACAAGCCGTGTCCCTGTGGGAACTGTTTCATTCCAGCTCCAACTCTGACATCTCCCTGCCAATGTGGAATATTCCTCAACTGTATCCAGTCCCTTAAGAGAAAAATAACTACAATCTGACCATTTACCACCCCCTCAGTCCCATCACGATAGACAAAATGGTGTGAGTTATTTTTGACAGAGCTGTCAAGCAGCACAGAAATTATCTGCTCAGTGTGGTTTCTGATTGGTGCCCATGTGGAGATGCTGCTGTTGTGGAAATATCACTGGATTACCAATCCAGACCAGGCTAGTGCTCTGGCAGCTGGTGGAAGTTAAAATCAACTGATAAGATATCGAAATCTAAAATCTGCTGTCAGTAACAGTGACCTTGAAGCCAATGTCGATTGTAAACACCAATTGCCTTCCCAACGTACTTTCAGGCAGTGAAAATCCCCTGCTTTCCTGTTCTGGCCTGAAAGTGCCTCCACACGACAGACATGTGGTAAACTCTTCAACAGTCTCTAAAATGCCAAGCAAGACACTCTATTGTATCAAACTGTTACAAGCTCTTAATGGATAAAACTCTATTGTATCAAACTGTTACAAGCTCTTAATGGATAAAATTGGACAAAACACCCGGCACCAGTCTCGGTATCAGAAAAGGGAATGGGAAACACAGTCCTGTTAATCCTGCAGATATCTCCGTCCTAACAGCTGAGAGCTTGTAACACATGTACAGAGTGGGTGGTACCGTGGCACAGTGGTTAGCACTGCTGCCTCACAGCGCCAGGGACCCACGTTCAATTCCCGCCTCAGGCAACTGTCTGTGTGAAGTTTGCACATTCTCTCCGTGTCTGCGAGGGTTTCCTCCCACAGTCCAAAAATGCGCCGGTTAGCTGCATTGGCCATGCTAAATTGCGCGTAGTGTTTGGTGAAGGGGTAAATGTAGGCGAATGGATCTGGGTGGGTTGCTCTTTGGAGGGTCGGTGTGGACTTGTTGGGCCAAAGGGCCTGTTTCCACACTGAAAGTAAACTGTATCTGAATAATCTAAGGTGTTGTTAGAAGTACTTGAATCAATCCCCATAAACACCCCATGGTAAAATCAAACCCAGGTTCTTCCAGGAGAGATCCCAGAGAGAGAGGGGAGATCAGCATGGATCTTCTTCTTTGGCCTGATTGCTTCAGAAGTGGCTGCCTGCTTTCAGTAAACAGCTAGTCTGTGAATGATCAGTCCAAACAAATCAAAGCAGAGGGTCTGCGCTGGGAGAACTGGCCACTCCCCTTTCATAAGAACAGAAGAGCAGAAGGACTAGGAGCAGGAGTAGGCCATCTGGTCCTTCTAACCTGCTCAGCCATTCTGTAACATCAAGGCTGATCTACTCGTTGACTCTTATCCACTTACCCGCGCTCTCACCGTCATTGTTCAAAATATATCTATCTCAGCTCGAAAAACATTTACTGAAGTAACGTCAACTACTTCACTGGGCAGGGAATTCCATAGAATTACAAGCCTCTGGGTGAAAAGGTTCTTTCTCAATTCAATCCTAAATCTGCTCCCTCTAATATTGAGGTTATTCCATCTTGTCCTAGCTTCAACTACCAGTGGAACCATCATCTCCACTTTTTTCTAACGTCATCCCTTAATTATTTTTATGTTTCTATAAGATCCTCCCCCATTCTTCTAAATTCCAATGAATATAATGCTGATCTACTCTGTCTCTCCTCATAAGACAACCCCCTCAACTCCAGATTCACCAGAGTGAATCTCCTCTGCACCACCTCCACAGCCAGTACATCGCTTTGCAAGTAAGGAGGCCAAAACTGCTCACAGTACTCCAGGTACGACCTCACCAGCACCCTGTACAGCTGCAAAATAACCTCCCTGCTTTTAAATTCAACCCCTTTTGCAATGAAGAACAAAATACCATCTACCTTCCTAATTACTTGATGTACCTGCAGATCAACCTTCTGTGATTCATGCACAAGGACACCCAGGTCCCTCTGCACAGCAGCATGCTGCATCTTTTTCCAATTCAAGTAATAATCCTTTTTAATGGTACTCCGAACAAAATAGATTACTTCATATTTATTAACATTGTATTCCATCTGCCATATCTTTCCCCATTCATGCAATGTAATTATTTTCCTCTGCAAAGTTTCACAGTACTCTGCACACTTTCCTCTGCCGCTCATCTTCGTGCCATCTGCAAACTTTGACAAACTACTCATGCTCCCAACTCCACATCGTCTATATAAATTGTGAATAATTGCAACCCCAACACTGATCCCTGAGGCACAGCACTCAGCACTGATTGCCAGCCAGGATAGCACTCATTTATACCCACTCTTTGCTTCCCGTTAGTCAACCAATATTTTATCCATGCTAATACGTCAGCCGTAACGCCATCCATCTTTATCTTATGCAGCAGCCTTCTATGTGGCACCCTGTCAAAGCCCTTTTGAAACCTAGATACACCACATCCACTGCGGCCTCGTTGTCTATCTTGCTCGTAAGGTCTTCGTAGGTTTCCATGATCTGCCCTTCATGCATCCTTGCTGCATCTGTGCAATGGACCGTTTTCTATCAAAATTTCTTGCTATTTCTTCCTTGATAATACAGTCAAGGCATCTTCTCCACTACTCAGCTTAAGTTAACTGGTTTGTAATTCCCCAACTTTTATCGACCTGCCTTTTTAAACAATGGTGTCTCATTTGCTGTTTTTCAATCTGCTAGGACTGCCCCAGAGTTCAGCAAATTTTAGAAAATTACCACAAGTGCACTTGTTATTTCTCCCGCTATCTTTTTAGTACTCTGGGATACATTCCATCAGGGCCAGGGGATTCGTCTACACATAGTTCCATTAGCTTGCCCAACGCTACCAATAATGATTGTTCACAAGTCCTCACCTACCCTCATCTCTTTGGTAAAAACAAGGACTGCAGATGCTGGAAACCAGATTCTAGATTAGAGTGGTGCTGGTAAAGCACAACAGTTCAGAACATTCCTGATGAAAGGCTTTTGCTCGAAACGTCGATGTTTCTGCTCCTCAGATGCTGCCTGATATGCTGTGCTTTACCAACACCACTCTAATCTAGAATCTTCATCTCTTCGTCGATCACTGGCATGTTATTAGTGTCGTTCACTATGAAAACTGATACAAAAAACTGTTCAATGCCTCAGACATTTCATCATATCCTATAACTAAATGTTCCTTCTTATCCTCTCAAGGACCAACATTTAAGTTAGCCACTCATTTTAATTTTATATATTTAGGGAATCATCTGCTATCTGTCTTCATATACTGTGCGAGTTTTGTTTTGTCGTGTTCTATCCTACTTTTCTTTGTAGCTCTTTTCATGGATTTCTGTTGACCTTTAATCTTTTCCCAGTCTTCAAGGTTCCTGCTGTTCTTGTCCACTTTGCATTCCATCTCTTTCAATTTGATAGCCTTGCGTATTTGCTTAGACACCCACGGCAGATTTCACTTTTCTTAGTCTTTCTTTTTCACTGAATATACTTTTGCTAAGGACTTTGAAAAATTCCTTTGAAAATCCTCCACTGCTCGTCAACTCTCACCATACAGTATTTGTTTCCAGTCGATTTTAGCCAAGTCCTCCCTCATTCTGCTGTAGTCTCCCTCGTTTAAGCACAGGAACCTGGTATTGAATTTTATCTTCACACACTCCATCTCTGTTTTAAATTCAACCATACGTTGATCATTCCTTCCAATTTGATTCCTAACTATGAGGTCTTTAATTATTCCTGTCTCGTTGCACAGGACCCGATCTTGCATGGCTTGCTCCTTATTGTACTTGTTTTAATGTTAGACAAGAAAGCATTCCCAAGTAGTCAAACTCAGACTTTTCGGATTCGCTGCTTTTAAGACCGCTATGAAAAATAAACAAGGACAGCGTAACCTTGTTAAAGGAGTAGCATTGTCACAACACTGCACTTGGGACGTCATCAAAAATGTTTTTGAAAATCCAAATTACATCTATTGCTTCGCCATAATTTATTTCGCAGTCGGATTCTTAAATATGATTCACCTTTAATAATTAGGCATTGATTTGATCCATGTTCATTACTTTCGATTTAATTTAATTCTCAAAGTTCCCTGGCAAAGCATTCTTTCTCACAGATTGTTGTATTGTCCTGACTGCTTCTTTGGTGCGTAGCAGACTGTCATTCCCTGCTGTCTCCCTGCCTCCTTTAGAAATATTGTGGTTATATTTGCTGCTCTCAAATCTGTCCATTCAATCATCAGGAATTTGGAAGACAGCAAGCAAAGTATCCATTATTCCCATGGCCACCTCCTTTAGGAATCAGAGATAAAGATTATCAGGCTGTGGGGATTTATCAGATTTCAGTTCAAATAATTTCTCCAAAACTGTTTATTTACTGATTTGATTACATTTCCTTTCTTTCTCAGTAGATCTCGAATTGTTTGGAAGCTATTTTTAAAAAATTCTTTCATGAAGGCAGAACTGAAGTAGATGCTTCATAACCTGCCATTTTCCTGTTCTCCATTCGCTAGTTTCGGTCTGTAAGGAAGCTACAGTTATCTTCTCCAACATTTCACCTCGGTATATTGTACGTTGAGAAGATTTTACATTTCACGCTTGTTAATGTACTCTTCCAAATCCCATTACTTCCTGTCTTAAGCTGTTCAATGATTGACCTTCCACAGTCATACAATCACAGAAGCATAGACTCTGTACCATCAAAAATACAGCACAATCTATATTATTCCAAATTTCCTACATTTGTCCCGTAGCTCTGAATGGTATGACACTTCAAGTGCTCGTCCAAATAATTTTTCATGGTTGGGAGGTGACCCATGATCACCGACCCCCTTAGGAACAGCATTGCAGATTCCACGACCCTCTGGGTGAAAAACAATCCCTGAATCATCTCTAATCCTCAAATCCTTCCATTTAAAAGTGTGCTCCCCTGTTCTTGGCCATTTGACCAAATGGAACAGCTGCTGTCTATCCACCCTGTCCATCTTATCCTTCTGAGTCACGTCCCCCTCAGCCTTTTCTCATTCAAACTAAACAACCCGAGCTTATCCAGCCTTTTTCCATAGCTGATATGCTCCATCATTGGAAACATCCAGGTGAATCTCTGTATCCCCTCCAGAATAATCACATACTTCCTGTAATGTGGTTTCCAGAACTCCACACAGTATTCCGTCTTGGCCTCACCAAGGTGTAACATAGCTCTTGTAATCTATGCCTCTATGAGTAAAGGGTATGCCTACAGTTTCCATTGACTTCTTACGTAATCTTTTATCCTTCCACGTCACATTCAAGAATGTGTGGAGTAGCTCCCTATCAGCTTCCTTGTGTGCTGAAATTCATTGTGTATTCCCCATTTGGTTCCTTCTTCCAAAGTGCATCACCTCAGTTATCAGAGTTACATTCCATCTGCCATTGATCCACCCAACTGACCATTCCATCTGTATCTTCCTGTAACATAAGACCTTCCTCCTCACTGCCAAACACCCGGTCAATCGTTGTGTCAAACACAGACTTACTTATCACACTCCCACTCCCCCTCGATATTCACATCTGTACCATTTATGAATACCACAAGGGACACAGCACTGATCACTATGGTACACCATGGGACACCAGTCTCCAGTCACACAAACAGACTACTACCACCACGTATTTTGTGCAAAAGTTTCTCTAACACTGATCTGAAACACACTGGTCTATAGTTCTCTGTTCTATCTCTACCACCCTTCCTATAAGGGTGTTCTCCAGTCTTCGGGCACCTCACCTGTGACCAGATTCTATTTAAACATTTGCATCAGTGCCTTTCATCCCTTGTCTCCAACTTCAGCCTGAGATGTAACTGATCTGGACTTGTGGATTGGTCCTATTTTAAACCAGCCAGTAACGTCAACCCCTGCTCATATCTTACATCAATCTGTTCAAGAGCTTCCCTGTCCAACTTCTTGAATTCTGTACCTGCCTCCTCCTTTTCCCAAGTAAACAGACGTAAAGTTCTCATATAACAATCAATCAGCGTCTCCAGTTTCAAACACAGATTCCCGCCTTGATCCCAGACCGAGTCTCCTCAGCAGACCATTGTGCCACCTGAGGCATTAATCTGGAGAATGCCCATTCAGTATATGTGATCAGTATATTTTACTTAGATCAAGACATCAAAATTGTACCGGTCCAGTCCAGGTACAGTCCCCCCCAACTCTCTGTGTTACTGGTGAAGAATGTCTTTACTTCCAGTCGGAGCAAATCACTGCAGAAGCAGAATCTGTACTGAAACCAACACATGCTGGAGCTCACAGTGAATCAGACAGCATCGTAAAGAGAGAGCAAGCTGACACTTTGTGTCTAGTTTATTCTTCGTCGTCTGTATTCGGATTCCCTTTAAATGAAGGCGTTTAAAGGGGCACAGCACTGAAACCTGTGGCACACCAGCGTACACCGGTCTGCAGTCACACAAACAGCCTTCTACAACCTAATAGTTTCTCTAATGCTTACCTTCCCCGTTTGCATTTGTTCCTCCCAATGCACTTTGCTTTAATGTTTTCCCCTAACTTACTGTGCGTGCTGATTAAAACTCCTCCTGAATATCTGACTAGACCACGTTCACTGAGTCGCCATTGCTTACATCTTTAGGAGGTATCTTAGCGAAAAAAATTGTAAATTATAACTTACCTTTCACAAATGCAGAACAATTATTTTGAAATTTACTCTTACTTTCTCATTGTCCAATTAGGTCTTTGTCACAATAGCTTGCAACAGATTCCCCACTGTGGATGGCAGCTAACTAGCCTGTAGTCCTCCACTCTCCCACTTCTTCCCTTCTTAATTCGTTTGAATGCATTTATAACCTTCCGAAGTGAATACAGAGAAATGCAGTGGCCCCTATTGCAATCAACATGTGTATTGCTGTTTTCTCTGTAATTTCAGTTTGAATTATATCCGGTCTGTCAGACTTATCAATCCTCATCCCAGTTCTGTTTCCAAACTCTACCTCGTAACGGTATATGATTGATTTTACTCTTTAGTTACAAAGGTCCCGTGATGACTTGGTATTTCTGGATCTTCCTCTTTGAAGACATACGCAATGTAACTTGTTCGCCTCCTTGACATTTTTCTGCTCTCTACAATAAATCATCATATCTACACATTCGATGTACCACGTTTGATCTTGGTATCATTTTCCTTTCAAGTTTCAACAGACGCTTTTTGCTAGTATTTACAAATAACAAAGAAAATCACAGCACAGGAACAGTCCCTTCAGCCCTCCAAGCCCGTGCCGATCCAAATCATCTATCTAAATCTGTCCCCTATTTTCTAAGGATCTGTATCCCTCTGCGTCCTCATATTAAATTACACTATCATTCCCGCCTCTACCACCTCCACTGGCAACTCTTTCCAGCCACCCACCACTCTCGGTGCAAAGAACCTTTCGAGCCTATCTCCAATAAACTTCTCCCCTTACGTCTTGAAATCTTTACCCCTAGTAACTGGGTCCCCCACTCTGGCAATAAGCTTCTTGCTATCCACCCTGTTTATATCCTCATGATTTTGTCGACCTCAATCAATTCCCCCCTCAACCTATGTCTTTCTAATGAAAATAATCCTAATCTACCAAACCTCTCTTTGTATGTCGTTCTCTCCATACTAGGCAATATTCTGGTGAAAATCCTCTGCCCTCTTTCCAAAGCATCCAGATCCTTTCAGTAATGTGGCAAACAAACTGTCCGCAGTATTCTAAATGTGGTCGAAACAATGTCCTATACAACTGTAATATGGCCTGGCCTACTCTTGGACGCAATAGATTCCAACAGATTCCCTCCTGTGGGTGACGAGTTAACTGGTCTGTGGTTCTCCACTTCGGAAATTGTTGGAATGCTGGAAGGAAAGTATGCTGTATGCCTTCTTGATCATTCTATCGACATGCCACTTCCAGCGAACAATGGACCTGAATATCCAGGTCTCTCTGTACATCAATTATTTCCCTGGGCTTTTTCCAGTTACTGTATAATTCGCTCTTGAATTGGATCTTCCAAAATGCATCACCTTACACCTGCCATTTCTCCACCCAACTCTGCAATCTATCTACTGGAATGCAGGAAGGAAAGTATGCTGTATGCCTTCTTGATCATTCTATCGACATGCCACTTCTGCGAACAATGGACCTGAATATCCAGGTCTCTCTGTACATCAATTTTTTCCCTGGGCTTTTTCCAGTTACTGTATAATTCGCTCTTGAATTGGATCTTCCAAAATGCATCACCTTACACCTGCCATTTCTCCACCCAACTCTGCAATCTATCTACATTCACCTGTGTTCTCTGACAGTCCCCTCAACTTTCTGCTACTCTAACAATTTAAGTGTTATCTGCAAACTTGCTAATCAGACCACGTATACCTTCCTTCAGACCATGTAATTATATCACAAAAAAAGTAGTCCCAGCATGGATCCCTGTGAAACACCACACAGAACAGTTATCCATTTTGAGAAACTCCCTTCCATTACTACTCTCTATCTCCTGTTGCGCAGCCACTCCTCTAACCATCTAGCTAGGACGCCCTGGACTCCTGCGACTTCACCTTCTCCATCAGTCTATCTCATCAAACGCCTTACTGACGTCCATACCGCCCACAGGACTACCTCACACTGATCAGAAGTAAACTCCATCTGCCAGTACACTCCACTGTTTATATCTGATCGATATCAGACTGTAGACTGAGAACATCCGCTTCACTGTGGACTATACCCTCACCTTTCCTGTCATCTGCAAACCTACTAATGATACCATATGCTTTCACATCCAAGTCATTAATATACATAATAAACAGCGATAGTTCCTGTACAGATTATTGTGGTTCCCCCTCTGGGCAAAGGCTTTCAATCACAAAACACTCCACCAATTATGGATCCGATTTCCCAACTTGCCTTGGATCCCGTGGACTCCTCCCTTTTGGACAAGACTTCTATGTGGGACCTTGTCAAAACGCCTTAATGAACTCCATGGAGGCCACATCATCTGCACTATTCTCATAAATATTTTTAGACACCACTTCAAAAACTCAGCTGAATTCATCTGACAGGGTCTTCCTCTACCAAATCTATGCTGACTATCCGTAACCAATTATTTCCTTTTGGCATGGTGATCCATCCTGTCCCTCAGCATTGTTCTCAATAATTTCCCTCCCACGGCTGTCAGACTATCTGCTCTATAATTACCTGGCCTATCCCTGCTGTCCTTTTTGAACAAAGGAACCACATTAGCGATCCTCCAGTCATTCAGCACTTCACCTGTGACGAGCAAAGAATTAAATATATCCACCAGGGCCCTAACAATCAACTCCCTTACCTCCCATAGCAGCCTGGCATACATTTCATTGGCACTGGGGATTTATCCACCCTTATGCCTATGAAAACATTTATTACCTCCTCCTTATTGATCTTAACATGTTCTAGTACCTCAGCGTACGAACTGAAATCCCCGGCTGCAATGCCTTTCTCCTGTTTGAATACAGGTGGAAGTGTTCATTGAAGACCTCCCCGAATTCCTCTGGCTCCATGCACAGATTGTCCCTTTGGTTTCTAAGATGCCCCACTGCTTAGTTGGGAATCCACTTACTCTTACTATTGTCATAAAATACCTTGTGGTTTTTCGAATTCTGTGAGAAGCTTGGGAAGAGATTGCAGGGCCCTTAGCAGAGATATTTGTATTATCAACAGTCCCAGTGAACTGCTGGAAGATTGGAGAGTGGCTAATGCTGTTCCATCAGTTCAAGGCTGGAAAGAAACGCCAGAAAACGACAGACCACTGAGACAGACATCAGTGCTGTGTGAATTGTTGGAATAGATTCGAAGAAATTCATGCAGATGGAAACGCAATGGCAGATTAAGGATAATCAGCATGGGTTTCTGTGTGAGAAATGATATCCCACAAACCTGATTGAGTTTTTGAGGAAGTGGACAGGAGGAAGAGTGGGAGATGGTGTGTAAAAGGTTCTGCATTGTCGAATGGTTAATAAGGTGTGATCCAGGGAGATACAAAGTTGGTTTGATGGTAGGAGACAGAGGGTGGTGGCATGGGTTTGTTGTTCTGAATGGACATTGTGACCGTTAGTGTGTGGCAACGATTGGCGCTGGATCGACTGTTTTTCTTCATTCGTATAAACGATTTAGAGGAGAATATAGGAGGCATATTTAGTACATTTATGGGTGACACTAAAGTTGGTGCCAGAATGGTCAGTGAAGAAGGTTGTCTCAGGTTTCCATGGGATGTTGATCAGGTGAGTCAGTGGGCTGAGGACAGCAGATGGAGTTTAATTTTTTTAAATGCGAGGAGTTGTATTTTAGTCAGGTGAAACAGAGTAGGACAAAAACAGTTAATGGTGCAGCTCTGAGTAGTATTTTCAAAGAGAGAGAAATGGGTACTGGTACACAGTTGGTTGGATGTGGTGTCACAGGTAGACAGGGTGGGAAAGAAGGCATTTGGATCCATTTACCTTCATTAGTCAGAGCTTGAGAGACTGAGTTGGGACACCATATTGTGGCTGCACAGGGTATTGGTGAGACCATTTGTAACCATTTAATGATGACCATAAAAGCATTATTGATCATCAGGAAAATCTCATCTGGTCCACTTATACCCTGAAGAGAAGGACATCTGACATTCTAACTCGGTTTGGCTGAAATGTGTTTCCAAAACTACAGCAACATGGCTAACTGTGAGCTGCTCTCTTGCAATTAGCAGTGGGTAATGAAAACTGGTCCAGCCAGTGACACCCACATCCCATGAATGCATCAATAAAAGGGCATATTTCCCTTCCTACTTCACATCTGACACCACCGTGGAGTTGATCTTTATCCTGCAGATTGGGAAAGTTTGTGTGTGTGTGTATGTGGGTATGAATGTTCAGTTCTGTGTGTATGCGTTGGCACCTCTTCCTCAAGCAGAACAACCCTCGCTTATCTCTGTATCTTTTTCCAGTCCCTAAAGCATTCCTTATGTCTGTAACTGCCTTTCGGCCCAAATATGCTCCTGTTCCTCCAGTTTCTGTCAATATCGAACCTCCTTTATCCCCTCCTGCCCTGTTAATATCTGGTCAAAACCCAGTGACACTTTCTATCTCGATAAACTGGTTTGAGTCCCACAACTTGCTCTGTATTTGTAATTCTTTCTCTGTCCCATAACCCTCCATATCTCTTGAACCAACTCCAGCACAGATTATCCTCCCTCACTCTGTGAACTCCGCCTGCCACACAATCCATATCGACTTTTTATTGTCATTGAGGCCTTTATCACACTTCATGTATTTGTCAGCACATCCAATACATTCAAGTCTCCCTGATCATCTCATTAAAGACAAACAATGTTTCCGCTTCCTCCAACACTCCTCTTGCAGGAAGAACCATTGCTCTCCCTTTAACACCTGCTTCAATGTTTTGATCGCTCTTTTGTCAGTTTCTGAGACGCTCTGCCTTCAGAATTATTAGCTTTTATTGACAGTCTTCGAAGCCTGTTTTGTTCTAATATGATCCTTAAAGACCCGAGGCAGTCACTGATTGGTATTTCTTGCACAAGTTTGGTCTGTGCCAAGGGAATGTCCTTTTGTTGAATATTTTCTTGCTGTTAATTTAGAGGCGTACATTTCAGTCTGTTTACCCTGTTTACCTTGGGCAGTTCTCCCCTCATACCCATCTAGTTTGCTTTGTTTCAATTTCAGACTGTCGGGTGTACTTGGAGTGGTCACTGTGGAACTTCATAATCCATTTGAATTCCACCATATCACCCAACCCCACCCCCCGCCCCCCCTCCGCACCCCACCACGGCCCCATCCCACTGCTGGCCAAGGACAGAGTGACTCTGATCAAAGACAAAGAAACCAAAAAACATCGCGGTAGGAGCACTTCAGAGACTTTCTCAACCAGGACTCTGTCATCGATCTGAGTGTCCTTGACCGTAGGCCACAGCGCGCTACACACCACGGGCGCAGCAATGCCCCAGCCCCACATGAAGTAGAGAAGTCTGTCCGCCAGCTCATGAACAATAAGGCTGCTGGAGCAGACGGTCTCCCTGCTGAGGTATTGAAATGCGGAGGCACAGAGCTCTTGCAGCTACTCCAGATCCTGAGCCAACAGAACTCTACACTCCAGAGAGATGAGGCAGCACAGGCCAGGGATGGCAACTGGGATTTTCCAGATCTCAGTGGGGCTCAGACCCATTCTTCATATGTAACCCTCACTGCATCAGTCTAATTTTCCATTCTGTCTGTCTCCTGTAGGTACTCAGGAAGATCCTGACTCAATAGACTTCCCAGCTGCTGGGTGTCTCATTGAAGATGGTTGATCAGCCAGAGAGACAAAGGGCAGGGAGACATGGAGCCTTCAATAAATTCTGAACTGAGGCAAGAACACTCACAGTGCACAGCGCAGAGAGCAATGAGAGGGCTCCAAACATCGGCCAACAAGACATGACATAGTTACAGTGCTGGAGGGAGAGCACAGTCCAGACACACCCCAAGCTAAATCACCGCTCCTGCTTTAACTTACTTTGCACTGAGATAGCATCGGGAATTCAGAATTATCAATCCAGGTCTGTGCTGTCTTAGTGAGCATCAATACAACAGAGGGGAAAGCAGGCCTCCCACAAGAGGGTGGGGATTCTGCCTGAGATCTTTCTGTTCTGTGTTCCCTCTCCAACACTACCTATGGCATGTCTGATGGACCAGTCTCTTCAATAATTTGTAACTCCGACATTAGTTCCCATCCCTGTAACCTCCTCCCTTCCCTATAGTTCCTCCCCATTTTTGAAATGTGCTGTATTCCAGACTACGATCCCTATCGCTGTAAGTTGCTTCAATGTCTACAACATGCCATACATCGATAGTCTCTTCTTCCAGTAACTTGATGCAGATTCATACAGCACGAACACAGAACCATCAGTCCGATTAGTCCATGATGAACAGGTTTTCCAAACTGAACGCGACTCATTTGCCTGCGTCTGTCCCATATCCCTTCAAACCTTCTCCTCTCCATGTACCTGCCGAAATGTCTTTTCCATTTTGTAATTGTTCTTGTTTCTCCCATGTGCCCCTGGCATTCCTTTCCATCTCTTCACCATCCTCTGTGGATAATGTTGCCCCTCAGCTCCCTCTTTGAATCTTTGCTGTCTCACCTCACATGTATGCCTTCAGTTTTGGACTCACCTACAATTGGCTATTCACCTTCCTTATGGACCGCGTGGTTTTATAAACCTCTATAAGATCAACCCGTAGCCTCCTCTGCCCAAGGGAAATATTGAGGACCATGTTACAAATATCTCCAACTTATGTACTCAATGTTCTGATCAATAAAGGTAAAGTTTGCCAAATGCCGCTTTCCCCACCCTGTCCATCTGTGATACCACTTCCAAGGAATAGTGTAACTGACCCCTTGGACTCTCTCTGTTCGACAACACTGCCCAGGGCTCTACCATTAACCATGATCATTCTCCCTGGTTTGTCTTAACAAGATCCAACACCTGATTTTAAACTCCATCTTTCATTCCTTGGTCTGCTGGCCCAGTTGGTCAAGATCCCCTTTGGTAACCGTATTCATTGCCCTCTATAAAAGTAATTTGATCATCTACAAACTTAGGAACAACGACTCCTATATTCTCAACCAAATCGTTTATGTGGATGATGCACATCAGTGGACCTAGCCCCGATCCTTCTACCACACTGCTGGTCACAGGCCTCCAGTCTGAGCAACAACCCTCTCCCACCAAACTCTGTCTCCTACTGTCAAGCCAATTTTGTATGGAGTTGGTGAGCTCTCCCTGATCACATGTGATCTAGCCTTACAAACCAGTATATCATGCTAAACCCTGTCAAAGGCCCTGCTGACGGTAGTGTAGGCAATGTATGGTCACCACTTCAACTAAAACCATCAAGTTAGTGAAACTTGACTTTGTCTGCACAATTCGGAGATGCCAGTGTTGGACTGGGGTGTACAAAGTTAAAAATCACATAACACCAGGTTATAGCTCCTTCATCAGGTGATTGTGATCACCTGATGAAGGAGCGTCGCTCCGAAAGCTAGTGTGCTTCCATTTAACCTGTTGGACTATAACCTGGTGTTGTGTGATTTTTAACTTTGTCTGCACAAAGCCGTGCTGACTATCTTTCATCAATCCTTTCCAAATGCTTGTGACTCCTGTCTGGCAGAATTACTTCCACAACTTACCCACCACTGACATCGGGCTAATTGGTCTTTAGTTCCCTGGCTTCCCATCACACCCTTTCTTAAATAACGACAAAACCATGTTCTTGTCATAGTCATACAGCGTGGAAACTGAGTCTTCAGTTGAAACAAGCCATAATCTCAAAGTAAACTCGTCCCAGCTGCATGTTGCTGGCCCATATCCCTCCAAACCTTTCCTATTCATGTACTTATCCAAATGCCTTTTAAACGTTGTAACTGTACCGACATCCATCACTTCCTCAGGAAGTTCATTCCACACTTGAGCCCCCCTCTGTTTAACAATTTGCCACTTATATCCTTTTGTTTTTAACATTTCTCTCCTCTAACATTAAAAATGTGTCCGCTCCTCTTGAGACTCCCCCATCCTGTGGAAAAGGCAACTGCCATTAACTATATTTATATCTGTAATCTTTTTTTCATAAACTTCCATAAGGTCATCTCTCATTCCGCCAGGGTCCAGTGAAAAGACTCAGCTGCCCAGTCATTTTTTCAGAACTCAAGCCTTCCATACCCAGCAATATCCTGGTAAATCTCTTCTGAACATCCTGCAGCTTAATAATATCCTCTCTATAACTGGGACGACCAGAACTGGACTGAGTAATGCCAGAAGAGGCCTCACCAATGCCCTTACAATCTCAACCTGACGTCCCAAATCCTACACTCAATGGACTGAGCAATAGTCAAGCATGCCAAGCACTGCCTTATCCATCCTGTAATGCAAACTTCAAGAATTATGTACCTGAACACGGAGGTCCCACTGCTCTAAAACACTAACCGAGACCCGAACATTAGTTGTATAAGCTCTACCCTTGTTTGTTTTACCAAGTGCACTACCTCGCATTTATTTGGATGGAATTCCATCTACAGTTTTTCAGCCCATTCACCCATATCATCAAGAACCCTTTGTAATCTTAGCAAACCTCCTTCACTGTCCACGATTCCACCCTCCAGCATTCCAGTCCATCACACATGGCTGTCAATGGTACCTTTGCTCCGGCTCCACAATTTCTTCCCTAGCATTCCTCAATGTCCTGTGATACACTTAATCAGGTCCTGGGGCCTTCCATATCTTTGTGTTTTAAACCTCCAGCACCACCTCTTCTATAAAATGCACTCTTTTCAAGTCCTAGAGAAGTACAGCATGGAAACAGACCCTTCGGTCTCCAACTCGTTCAGCCTGACCAGAAGATCTAAACAAATCCATCCCATTTACCAGAATTTGAGCCATATACCGCTAAACCCTGACTATTCAAATACCCATCCAGATACCTTTCAAACGTTGTCATTAGTATCAGTCTCTGTTTCTTTCTCCCTCAGCTCGTTCCATACCACGCATCACCTTGTGCATGAAAAAGCTGTCCCTTCGGTCCCTTCTAAACATTTTCCCTCCAACCTTAAAACTATGCCCTCTCATGTTGGACTCCTAAACCCCTCGGTAAAGACCTTGAATATTTACCCAATCCACGCACCTCACATTTACATAAACCTCTGTACGGTCACCTCTCAGTCTCCGAAGCTCTAAGGAAAATAATCCCAGTTTATTCAGCAACAACCCTGGCAACAGCTTCTGAATCTTTTCTGAGCCCTTTCAAGTTTCACAATATCCTTCCGAGAGCAGAGAGACTGGAATTGCGGTGTACTACAGTTGTGGGCTGAGATATTACTCTTGGTCCCTGAGTTGCCCAGTCTTTGTTCACAGTAAGTTCTGGAGTGCAAAATGTGTTCAGGGTCTTAGCCATATCCTGCAGTTCAACACATCGATAGCCTCATTGGTCTTTAAGGGCCCATATTTTTTCCCGAGTTACTCTTTTGCTCTTAATATAATTGGACAATTACTTTTGGATCCTCCTTATCCCTATTTGCCAAAGCTATTTCATGTCCCCTTTCTGCATTCCTGAGTTCCACCTGAAATGTATTCCTACAGCCCCTCTGCTCCTCAGGGATTCCCTTGATCAGCTGGCTATACCTGACATGTCGCCACTTTTCCTTGACCAGACCCTCAATAGACAGCCAGTGTTTCCGAATGCTATCAGCATTAACCTGCACAAAAACAGGAACATGTTGGGGGCTGGTCGCTCAATTTGTCGCACTTTTAAACTATTCTCACTTGCCAGACTTCCCTTTCCCTGCAAATAGACTCCCCAATCACCTTTAGAAAGTTCCTGGCTGATTTGATCAAGATTTGGCTGGCCCCATTTTATAACTTGATCTTTTGGACCAGTTCTATCCTTTTCTATCGCTGTTTTCGAACTAATAGAATTGTGGTCACTTTGGCAAAATGCTTTCCCACTGACACCTCAGTCCCTTTCCCTAACCTGTTTCCCAAGGGGAGGTCAGGTTTTGCACCTTTCTCTAGTTGGGCCATTTACGTACTGTTTGGGAGTTTTCTGGAATGCAATTACCAATTTACTCCCTTCTTAACATTTAATAGAGGCAATGCCAATCTCGGTTTGGAAAGTTTAAAAACCCCTACCATAACAGCCTTATTATTATGATTGAGATTTGAGATCTCCCTACACATTTGTTCCTCAGTCTGCCACTGGTTATTCAGGGTCAGTACACTCGCATCAAAGTGATGACCCATTCTTATTTCACAGTTCCACTAACACAGTGGGCGATCCCACAGGAATGTCCTCGCCAAGTATTGCTGTGATGTTTCATGCAATCAAATCCCACCACCACGCGTCCTTCCTTTGTCGCGACCCGTTCGATGCTTCCTGTGGTCTCTCCACCTTGAAACGATGATTTGCTAGTCCTGCCCCTCCCACAGCTGTGTTTCTGTAATAACGATAATCTCCCAGTGCCATGTTCTCGTCCATCCCCTGAGTTCATCTTCCTTTGCTGTCATGCCCCTCGTATTGAAATACATGCAGTTTAATCATCAGGTTTTCTCTATTCCCTGTTATGTTCTTGCCTGCCTTTTCTGTTGAAATTGCTCTCTTTAACTTGCGTACCAGACTCAAACTTTCTGCCAGTTTAAGGTCCAACACCCTGCCAGACTTTTTTATATCCTCTCAAACCGTGCCAGCAATTTGCCCACCAGGGTGTTGGTCCCCATCTCACCCCCAGGTCAGGTCCATTTCCCACTCTGTCTCCCTGTGCTGACACCTCAAGGGATCTATGGACATGTTCACCAAGGTCCCTGTGCTCCTCAGAACTCAGCAAGGACCTACCGTTCATTATGCCTGTCCTTCGCTTATCATTCCTCCCACAGGGTATTACCTCACTTCAATCACTACTAATCTCTGCTCAGATTATCATATGATTGACATCGGACTGTAGACTGAGACCATCCCCCTCACTGTGGACAATACCCTCACCTTTCATGTCATCTGCAAACCTACTAATGCTTTCTTCTGCTTTCGCATCCGAGTTGTTAATGTACATAATAATCAGGAATGGCTCCTGCACCGATCCTGTGGTACACTCGCTTGTGAAAGAATTTCAAACACTAACAAATTCATCCACCAATTGTGGATGCAATTTACCAACTTGCCTTGGATCCCATGGTCTCTTTCCCTCTGGACCAGCCTTCCATGTGGGACCTTGTCAAAAGCCTTACCCAACTCCATATAAACCATATCATCTGCACTGCCCTCCTCAATATTTTTAGACACCATTTCAAAAACCTCCACTGAATTTCTCAGACAGTCTCTTCCTCTACCCGAGTTGATCCTTACCTTTGCAAGTGCTGATTCATCCACAGAATTGTTTCCAATAATTTCCCTCCCATTGCTGAGAGACTATCTGCTCTGTAAATACCTGTCTATCCCTGCTGCCCTTCTTGAACAAAGGAACCACATTAGCGATCCTCCAGTCATTCGGCACGTCACCTGTGGCCAGCAAAGTATTAAATATATGCACCAGGGCCCCGGCAATCTCCTCCCTTACCTCCAATAGCAGCGTAGGATACATTTTATTGGGTACTGGGGATTTCCCCACCTTTATGCCTGTGAAAACGTTTAATACCTCGTCTTTATTGATCTTAACATGTTCTAGAGCCTCACCATCCCAACTGAAATCCCCAGATACAATGTATTTCTCCTGTGTGAATACAGATGGGAAGTATTCATTGCAGACATATCTACTTCCTCTGGCTCCATGCACTGATTGTCCCTTTGGTTTCTCATAGGTCTTGCTCTTTCCTCAGTAATCCTCTTATTCTATCTAAAGTGATAAAGTGCCTTGTGACATTTCCTTAATAGTATTTGACAAGGATATTTTATGGCCATAGTTTGTCCCTCATTTCTAAGGACCCCCCTGCACTCCTGTACTTTTGGATGGCTTCGCCTGGTTTTATTACACTGTATTTTCTTTATCAATCTCATGATATCGCTTTATCAGTATTCGCTGGACTTTTTGCCTTTACCATTCCCTTGTCAGGAACACACTGATCCTGAATTTTCTCTGTATCACTTTAACTTACTCGCACTCCTCTTATACAGACTCAACTGCAGATAGTCCTCCCAGACTGTGTTTGCCAGATCCTCTCTATTTATAGTGATACTGATAGGAGACTCAGTTCTGAGGGGGACAGACAGGAGACTGTGTGGCTGCAGGAGAGACCCCAGGATGGTGTGCTGCCTCCCGAATACCAGGGTCAACGATGTCTCTGAGTCGTTCCTGAACATTCTGAAGGGGAGGGTTAGTAGCCATTGGTTATTGTGCACATCGGTCCACATGACAGAGGAAGACAAAGGGATGGGGTACTGTGAATTGAGTATCAGTAGTTAGGTTAGAGGTTTAATAGGATGAACTCAAGGGAAGTGATCTACAGATTATTCCTAATGCCACCTGCAAAGTTGAGGAATAAAATAGAAAAATAGACCAGATCGATGTGTGGCTGAGGAGCCGGGGGAGGTTTTAATATTTGGATCATTGAGATCTCTTATGGGGTAGAGGTGACCTGTGCAAGGGGGAACGGGTTTGACTTAAACCAGAGGGATACCAGGATCTCTGCGAGGGAGATTTGGTCGTGTTACCTGAGGAGGGTTTAAACTAGGTTGGCAGGGACTCTGAGTAAGAGAGGTACCAACGGCCAGTCAAGGGAAAATTATGTCAGCACCGAGAACAAGTTTCCTATTCTGGATATCCTGGGGCACAGTCAAGGGAGGGAAAAGACTACTGGTTTAACGTGCATTTATTTCTACACACGAGGCCTGACTGGTAAGGCAGACGATCTCAGAGCATGGATTGGCTCTGGGGACTGGGATGTTATAGCCATAACAGAAACATGGCTGAAAGAATGGCAGGACTGACAGCTCACTGTTCCAGGATACAGAAGCTACAGGTCTGACAGAGTGAGTGAGATGTGTTGGGGAGATTTCACTGCGGTGTTTAATGTAGGGCTAGTGAGGGTGACACTTCCAGCCCTGAAATGGTTAACAACAGCCAAGCGAGCTGCTGCAGGCGATTGCATGACTGCTGGAGCTTGTAAGGGATATGCATAATGTTAATTAAATCTTGGAGCCTGTAAATACCAGCCAGTATCAATTGCCCCATCGAAACTCGGGATTAATAAAGAAACTGATCGGAATCTGTAACTGTTAGACAACTGTGAATTGCTCTATCGGAACCTGTAACTAGTGAGTGTGAATGGCTCTATTTAAGTCTAAAGTTGATAAGTGTAATTGACAATTTAGTTAAACTAAAAACTATTGAAAATGGCTAGCCTGTCAGACGCATAGTAATTCCTTGACACAATGGACTATTGAATACGGGATCGGAACCGCTCCCAGGGATGGCTGAGCCATTGTCAAGCACAGCAGGAGCTGGACAGGCACTACGATGCGGCCAATAGGAGGACGGATCCCCAGCGCGCGCAGATGAATGGACCAATGGGGAAGGCGAACTGACCGGGGACTCCAGGCAGCGCGAAGTATAATTGTGACAACTTTGAACGGGAAGGCAGAACGCCTTCTCCAACGAATGCATGCCTGTAGATTCGTTGTACCAGTTAAGACTCTGTGAATAAACTGCTGTCTGCGTCTAACCATAGTTGCCAGTGTGAGTCTCTCCTTCCAAAAGAACACGCAAAGACGGGACCCCATGGGTCCGTCTTAACAGGTCGAACCTCCACGTGGTTCCCCCTGGTAACGGCCTGTATGAGGAAGCTCTTGACGGGGAGCGATTTTAAATTGTTTCGTGGTATTTTAATCTGGTTTTATCTGTGTTTTTACCATCGATTTTATCCTTGGTTTTAACCTGATATTACCGGTGCTGATTGC
>NC_057717.1:55301403-55328333 GCF_004010195.1 Chiloscyllium plagiosum
GCCCACGATGTTGTGCTGAACATTTGTCCTAGCTTAAGCACCCATCCATGTACTTATCCAATTGCCACTTAACGTTCGCCAATGATTCTGACTCTGCCACTCCCACAGGCAGCGTATTCCATGCCTCCACCACTCTCTGGGTAAAGAACCCACTCCTGACATCTCCCCTATACCTTCCACCCTTCACCTTAAATTTATGTCCCCTTGTAACACTCTGTTGTACCCGGGGAAAAAGTTTCTGACTGTCTACTCTATCTATTCCTCTGATCATCTTATAAACCTCTATCAAGTCACCCCTCATCCTTCGCCGTTCCAACGAGAAAAGGCCTAGCATTCTCAACCTATCCTCGTACGACCTATTCTCCATTCCAGGCAACATCCTGGTAAATCTTCTCTGCACCCGCTCCAAAGCTTCCACATCTTTCCTAAAGTGAGGCGACCAGAACTGCACACAGTACTCCAAATGTGGGCTAACCAAAGTCCTCTACAGTTTGTTGGGGAGATTTCACTGGGGTGTTTAATGTAGGGCTAGGGAGGGTGACACTAGTTCTGCAACAGACACTTCTAGTTCCAGCCCTGAAATGGTTAACAACAGCCAGGCGAGCTGCTGCAGGCGATTGCATGACTGCTGGAGCTTGTAAGGGATATGCATAATGTTAATTAAATCTTGGAGCCTGTAAATACCAGCCAGTATCAATTGCCCCATTGAAACTCGGGATTAATAAAGAAACCGATCGGAATCTGTAACTGTTAGACAAGTGTGAATTGCTCTATCGGAACCTGTAACTATTGAGTGTGAATGGCTCTATTTAAGTCTAAAGTTGATAAGTGTAATTGTCAATTTAGTTAAACTGAAACTATTGAAAATGGCTAGCCTGTCAGACGCATAGTAATTCCTTGAAACAATGAACTATTGAATACGGGATTGGAACCGCTCCCGGGGATGGCTGAGTCATTGTCAAGCACAGCAGGAGCTGGACAGGCACTTCGATGCGGCCGATAGGAGGACGGATCCCCAGCGCGCGCAGATGAATGGACCAATGGGGAAGGCGAACTGACCGGGGACTCCAGGCAGCGCGAAGTATAATTGTGTCAACTTTGAACGGGAAGGCAGAACGCCTTCTCCAACGAATGCATGCTTGTAGATTCGTTGTATTAGTTAAGATTCTGTGAATAAACTGCTGTCTGCGTCTAATCATAGTTGCCAGTGTGAGTCTCTCCTTCCAAAAGAACACGCAAAGACGGGACCCTCCGGGTCCGTCTTAACAGATGGGAGAGTTGCACTTTTGATAAGGGTGGGCAGAACAGCAGTGTTTAGAAGGGATACTCTTAAGGGATCATCAAATGGGGCCATATGGTTAGAAATTAGAAACAAAAAGGGGATGGACTCTGTTGGGACAGTGTTCTAGATTCCCAAAGAGCCAGCGGATAGTAGAGGAACAGATGTGTAGAGAGATTTCAGGTACCTATCGAAATAATAATGTAGTATTGGTTGGAGATGTTAACTTCCCCTGGATGGACTGGGCCACCCAAAAAAGTAAAAGGCCTGTACGGAGTGCAATTTGTCAAATGTGTCCAACAAATCTTCCTAAACCAAGATGTAACTCGAACAAGGCCTAACTCTATTCAGGCGGGTGCAACACTGGACCTCCCTTCGGAAAACAAGGTCTGGAACGTGACTGAAGTGTCTGCCAGAGAGCACTTTGGGTCCAGTGACCACAAATGTCTTCGTTTTAACATAGTTAAGGAAAAAGATCAGACAGGTCCACAGATGAAGCTGGAGCAGAGCGAGGTTTGGGGTCATTAGGCAGGATTGGGTGAATTAAAAATCTCAGAACACCACGTTATATTCCAACAGGTTTATTTCAAAGCACCAGCTTTCGAAGTGCAGGTGATAATCCTAAAAGATGAAAGGCAGAAACTAAATTTGTTTGATATTTCATTCCATGACACTGTTATCCTGTTGTTATAAATTCTCTGCCTTATGACTGTGCTGTGCAACCACCTGATGAAGCAGTGCTCTGATACCTAGTGCCTCCAAATAAACCTGTTGGACTGTTAGCTGATGTTGTGTGATTTTTAACATTGTCCACCCCAGTCCAACACCGGCTCCTCCACATCATGATTACCATCGATTGGGTGAGTCTGTTTGAAGGAAAAGGAATGACTGACAAACGGGAGGCTTTTAAAAGTGTGATCTCAAGAATCCAGGGCCAGTTTTCTCTGTTAGAGTGAAGGGAAGAGCTGGAAGGTTAGGGATCCCTGTCTGTTGAGGGTTATTGAGGCTCTGTTCAGGAAATAGAAAACAGCATACATTGGGTTTAATCTATCCATATATTCTTACAGTCCGAAAGATAAGATCGATCTGTAGAGACTCTGCAATCCTCTCAGGTCCTTGCTGCAGTCAGGATCTGTAGAACTCATTCCAATGCCTGTTACTCTCCTGATCCAGTCCCGAAAAGACTCACTATCTGTGTAACATCCTCCCGTGGCTATCTCCCACTCTGTCAATGCAAGCTCCTCCAGTTTCTCCATCCACCTACTCATCTCCATAACGTTTTCCAGCTCTTACACCCCTAACTATGTAAATGTCACCTTCCCCTACAAACCCTACACTTTGACTAAACTGCAGGAGGTTACTAATGCTCCCTTATCCGTGAAACTGTCTCTAATCAAAATTACTGTCCTTTCCTCGTGGTAAAAATGTCCAACTCCACATCCTCTATATGTAAATAACCTGCAGAACCTTAGACCTTAGTCACGACTGCCCTCCATATATCTGTGTGCTCTTCTAATCTATAAAACCGTCTTGATTTCCACAATATGCTTCATTCACCTAAAACACTCCTGTCTGTGTAAACCATCCCATCCGACCAACATCCTTCTCCCTGTAAACTGCTTCATCCTCCCAATCTCCCCATCTCCATGAACTCCTGCAGGTTCTATAGCTCTGTAACCTCCTGTGGCTCTGTGGTCCTCCCTCCCTGTGAAACTACCTCCAGTCCCCACAGCACTCCCAGTTTGGGTCGTCTGCTCCAGATCAGATCATTGCTGTCTCTGTTACCCTCGACAATCCTAGCCACCCTTCCTATTTGCATCGCTTCATTCAGATCACATCTCTCCAGCTTTCGGAAACCTCTTTGTGCCATTGTAACCCTCCCTATATAGAATGTAGAACAGTACAGCACAGCCCAGGCCCTTCGGCCTCAATGTTGTGCTGACCTTTTATCCTACAGTCCCTACATTTTACTATCATCCATTTGCCTATCTAAGAATTGCTTAAATGTCTCTAATGTATCGGACTCTGCTACCATTGCTGGCAGTGCATTCCACGCACCCGCTAAACGATGTGTAAAGAGCCCACCTCTGACATCTCCTATAAATTTTCCTCCGATCAACTTCAATTTATGCCATCTCGTCATTTCCATTTTTGCAATGGGATAAGTATCTGGGTATCCTCTCTATCTAGGCCTCTCATCATCTTGTTCGCCTCTCATCCTTTTTCATTCCAATGAGAAAAGCCCTAACTCCCTCAAACTTTCTTCATAAGATCTCCACTCCAGTCCAGGCAGTATCCCCATAAATCTCCGCTGCACCCACTCTAAAGCTTCCACAGCTTTCTGATAATGAGGCAACAAGAATTGAACACAATATACCAAGTGTTGTTTAACCAGAACTCGATAAAACTGCAGCATAACGTCGTAGCTCTTACATTCAATCCGCCTGCTAATGAAAGCCAACACACCACATGTCTTCTGAACAAGGCTATCAGCTTGAGTACCAGCTTTGAGGGATCAATGGACGTGGACCCCAAGATTCTTCTGCTCCTACACACTGTCAAGAATCCTTCATTTCTCCCTGTCAAGGTTTTCTGCGGAATCCTCCATCTTAAACCCTCCCTATCTTGGTAACTTGTTCCAATCCCTCCAACACTCGTAAACTGGGAAACCTCTTCAAGTCCCGAGAATGCTCCTTACCCCTGTAACCTCCTTTATTAGTATCTTCCCTCAAAATTGCTGAAACCTCTATTTGCCACGGCAATACTCCTAATATCTGCATAAATCTCTAGAATGGCTGTGCACAGCTTCAGGTTCCCACGCTGGGAGATGTGAGTTCAGATGTGAATCTATTTGCTCATTCTGTCTGCGTGCCTGACACTGACCCGGGTGCTGCTCAGGTAGAAGGCACTCTCCGTGCATGTGGTTACCTCCAGATCTACGTTACTGAGCAGAACTCACCTCATTGAAGCCTCCCTTTGGCAAGTTCTTTATTTTGTCATTATTCTCAAGTGGTAGTTTCACGGGATACAGGAATTGGGAAGTTTCCATTTTGAGAGAATGAAACCTTTATCACTGGAAATTGGGAAGCCTTTAAAAATGTAAACGGCAGTCCAGAGACGGTGGACAGTGAAAGGAAAGGCCGATACGTGTACGGAATACTGGATATGGAGAGAAATTGAGGTTTCAGTGAAGAAAAAGCAGAAACCGTATCTCAGGAGAGAGTGTGAATGCTGAGAAGAGTATAAAAGCAGTAGGTGTGTACTAAAGTGGGAAATCAGGAGGGCGAAAAGGGGCACCAGAAACCTTGGACAAATATTGTTAAGGAAAATCCAGAGGATTTTTATAAGAAGATAAAGGACAAAATGGTAACTAGGGAGAGAATAGGCAGCCTGCACGTGGAGCTGCAAGAGATGGGGGAGATACTAAACAAGTATTTTACATCAGTGTTTACTGTGAGGAGGACATGGAAGATATAGAATTGTGCTACAGGGAAGGTGCAGGAGGGAGGGTTTCGGGTTTTTATATAATTGGAGCTCTTTCTGGGGCAGGTGGGACCTCTACAAGCAGAATGGTCTTCATCTAAACCATAGGGGTACCATTATCCTTGGTGGGGAATTCGCTAAAGCTATTAAGGTGAATTTAAACTAATACAGCAGGGGGGATGGGAACCAAAATTGTAGGACAGGTACAGAAGAGGATGAGAGTAGGGAGTTCCAAAATCAAGTATCTGACACTGGCAAGCGAGAACCTGAATTGAAGTGTGCATATTTCATTGCGAGGAGCATCTGAAATAAAGTGAGTGAACTGGCAGCGTGGGTTGGTACCTGTGGCCATTACAGCGACATGGATAGGACAGGGAGAGGAATGGCTGTTGCACGTTCCGGGATTCAGATGATTCAGTAAGAACAGAAAAGATGGCAAAAGAGGGGGGAGGTGTGGCATTGTTGATCAGGGACAATATTACAGTTGTAGGGACGATGTTTGGGGACTTGTTAACTGAGGTAGTATGGGCTGAGCTTAGAAACAGGAAAGGAGAAGTCACCATGATGGGAGTTTTCTATAGGCCTCCGAATAGTGGGTGGCACGGTGGCACAGTGGTTAGCACTGCTGCCTCGCAGCGCCAGAGACCCGGGTTCAATTCCCGCCTCAGGCGACTGACTGTGTGGAGTTTGCACGTTCTCCCCGTGTCTGCGTGGGTTTCCTCCGGGTGCTCCGGTTTCCTCCCACAGTCCAAAGATGTGCAGGTCAGGTGAATTGGCCATGCTAAATTGCCCGTAGTGTTAGGTAAGGGGTAAATGTAGGGGTATGGGTGGGTTACGCTTCGGCGGGTCGGTGTGGACTTGTTGGGCCGAAGGGCCTGTTTCCACACTGTAAAGTAATCTAATCTAAAGTAATCTAATCTAATCTAATCTAGTCCCAGAGATGTAGACGAAAGGATGGAAAAGATGATTCTTAGGAGTTGAGAGAGGCAAGGTAGTTGTCATGGGGGACTTCAACTATCCAAATATTGACTGGGATCACGATAGTACGAGTACTATAGATTGGTCAGTTTTTGTCCAGTGTGTGCAGGAGGGCTTCCTGACACAGTATGCAGACAGGCCTACAAGGAGCGAAGTCACTTTAGATTTAGTACTGGGTACCGAGCCTGGCCAGGTGTTAGATTTGGAAGGAGGTGTGCACTTTGGAGATAGCGATCACAATTCTGTCAGGTTTACTTTAGTGATGGAAAGGGATAGGTGTACTCCACCGAGCAGGAGTTACAGCTGGGGGGAGGGAAATTACTATGTAATTCGGAAAGATTTAGCAAGTGTAGAATGGGAAGGAAACTGCAGGGATGAGCACATTAAAAATGTGGAGCTTATTCAAGGAAAAGCTCCTGTGTGTCCTAGATAAGTATGTACCTGGCAGGCAGGGAGGAAGATATAGAACGCATGAACCGTGGTTTACTAAGGAAGTGGAATCCCTGGTCAAGAAGAAGAAGGCTTATGTTAGGACAAAATGTGAAAACTAATTTAGGGCGCTTGAGGGTTACAAGGAAGCCAGAAAAGACCTAAAAAGAGAGCTCAGAAGAGCCAGGAGGAGACATGAGAAGTTGTTGGCAGATTCAGGAATAAAAGAATGACGAGAGTTAAATTAAGGCCAATCAAGGATAATAGTGGGAAGTTGTGTATGGAATCAGAGGAGATAGGGAAAGCACTAAATAAATATTTTTCGACAGTGTTCACTATAGAAACTGAAAATGTTGGCGAGGAAGATACAGAGATACTTGCATCTAGACTAGAAGAGATTGAGATTCACAAGGAAGAGGTATTAGATGTATGCATAATGTGAGAATATACAAGTCCCCTGGGCCTGATGGGATCTATCCTAGTATCCTCTCGGAAGCAAGGGAAGAGATTTCTGAGCGTTTGGCATTGATCGACAAATCATCATTGTCCACAGGAATAGTGCCTGAGGACTGGAGGATAGCAATGTGGTCCCCTTTTTCAAAAAGGGTTGTAGAGAGAACCCTGGTAATTACAGACCAGTGAGTCTCTATTCAGTCGTTGGTAAAGTTTTGGAAAAGGTTATAAGAGATAGGATTTATAACCATCTAGAAAATAATAAGCTGATCAGGGACAGTCAGCACGGTTTTGTGAAGGGCAGGTCGTACCTAACGAATCTTATTGACTTTTTTGACAAAGTGATCAAACAGGTGGATGAGTGTAAACAGGTTGATGTGGTATATATGGATTTCAGCAAGGCGTTCGATAAGGTTCCCCACAGTAGGCTATTATACAAAATGCGAAGGAATGGGATTGTGGGAGATTTTGCAGTTTGGATCAGTAATTGGCTTGCTGAAAGAAAACAGAGGGTTGTAGTTGATGGAACATGTTCATCTTGGTGTCCAGTTACTAGTGGTGTACTGCAAGAGTCGGTGTTGGGTCCACTGCTGTTCATCAGTTTTATAAATTACCTGAATGCGGATTTTGCATTCTTGAAAACAGTGTGAAAAATGAACATAAATTCCTAACATTAAAAAAAAAAGCAAATGGTGCAGCTCTGAAAGACTCAATGAGCGTTTTACTGCAGAGATAAAATAAAATGAAGGAAGCGGTGATATCCATTCACTGGGCCTGCTCAGACTCAGTACTGCAACAAAAAAAGTACTCCTTACTTCAACATACACGTTCGTTTAAGATTTAAATTCTTGCACGCAGAAAGTTTGTTTCCTTCTTGGACAGCCTGAGACCAGAGTGCCTCATATCAGAATGGGGTTTGCAGGTTTAACACAGACATGAAAAAGAATTTCGCAGCAAATGACTGCACATGCTGGAATCTGTACTGATAACAAAAAAAACTGGAAATTACAACGGATCAGGAAGCATCCATGCAGCGAATGGACGTCAGTGTTTCCACTTTGGAATCATCGTCATCAGAGCTGATGTGAAATGTGAAGGTGGCAGTGGTTATGATTGGAATCTGAGAATGGCAGAACAATGGCGTAATGTTGAAACCATACCCACTCCTTCCCTTTTCTTTAGTTTTAACTGTTACAGTCTCTCTCACCATGACTTCAGCATTCTCCCACTCCAGTGTGATAGATTGTTATTTCCAATTTGGCAAGTTTACTAACTATTGTTCTGAATTTCGTATATGCCTGTGGTATTCTGTAGAGCATAGGCTGTCGGGTCTGGCTCATTAAGTATATTCAAGGCTAAGAAAGACAACGTTGTTATTAATAAAGTTGTGAAGAGTGATGAAGAAAGGCTAGTTATGCAGTTCGGAATTATCAAATCAGACTTGAGCTCATTCCATCATGGAACAGACTTGGGTTGAATGGTCTCTTTCTGCTTCTTAAATTAGCTCTGTTAATAAAAATTTGCAAAGATGACTGCAATGAAGAGTAAATTTCGCCAAGTTAAAAATGTGTGGATCCACTTGGGGCACTGAACCGATGTGAGACATGCAAAAGTCAACACACAAAGAAGTGTCAATTGGGCGATTGATCCGGAGTGGTCACTACACTAGGATAAACAGGAAAACTAATTTTCAGGGCACACATTGATCCTGGCTCCAGTTAGCCTATAGTCGGTTCTAACAAACCACCATCGACCTTCCTTATTCCGTTGGTCTCCTCTGTTCTTGTTTTGAGGCGAATGCACGTCTGGCAATAGCAGCTGGCATTACGGATGTGGATCTGTGACATGGAGGGAAGTGATTCTGACTGTTTCACGCATAATTCTGCTTCGAAAGTTCAGTCAGCATTTCCTAGTAATTACCATAATTGGTAACAATTAACAGACCATGACATTGGAATTCCTGAACCCTAATGACCGGCTACCATGGGGGAATGATACGGTGGCTCAGTGGTTAGCACTGCTGCCTCAGCGCCAGGGACCCAGGTTCGATTCCAGCCTTGGGGGACTGTCTGTGTGGAGTTTGCACATTCTCCCAGTGTCCGCATGGGTTTCCTCTGGGTGCTCTGGTTTCCTCCCACAGTCCAAAGACGTGCAGTTTAGATGAATTGGTCATGCTAAATTGCCCATAGAGTTAGGTGCATTAGTTAGGGGGAATGGGTCTGGGTGGGTTACTCTTCGGAGGGTCGATGTGGACTAGTTGGGCCGAACGGCCTGTTTCCACACTGTAGGGAATCTAATCTAGAATAACAGAGTAGGCAAATGGGTCTGGGTGGGATAGTCTTTGGAGGGTTGGTGCGGACTGGTTGGTCTGAATGGCTCGTTTCTGCATGTGGGCGGCACGGTGGCACAGTGGTTAGCACTGCTGCCTCACAGCGCCAGAGACCCGGGTTCAATTCCCGACTCAGGCGACTGACTGTGTGGACTTTGCACATTATCCCCGTGTCTGCGTGGGCTCCGGTTTCCTCCCACAGTCGTAAAGATGTGCGGGTCAGGTGAATTGGCCATGCTAAATTGCCAGTAGTGTTAGGTTAAAGGGGTTAATGTTGAGGTATGGGTGGGTTGCGCTTCGGCGGGTCGGGGTGGACTTGTTGGGGCGAAGGGCCTGTTTCCACACTGTAAGTAATCTAATCTAATCTGTCCATCCAACTCTGTGCGTTTTAGCATTACATCCTGCTGTCTTTTCGAACATGCTCCCTTCGGCTCCGTCTGGGTTGTGTTACACAGGCTACCAGTTCATCTCTTAGTTTGCAGTTTCTAATGCATGGGACCTTCTCTCTCACATGACAATGTCACTGGCTCTGTAGCTCAGTGGTTAGACCGTTGGCCCTGTAAAGTAAAAATGCACATGAAATACCCCATTCATCTTTGTCTTTTCAGGAACCTGACGAAGACCATTCGGAAGGATAGTAAGATGCTGACGTAAGCAATATTCCAGTGAGGCAGGAAGAGCCAGGTGAGGCCGCATAAACTGCAGAGTTACAGGGAATTAATGTGGGATTTGCACGGACAGGCTTTGACTACTTGCTTCCTTTCACTACGGTAAACAGAGTCTGGTGTTGAAGTCTGACATGGGACAACATAAGCCAAGTGGGTGAAATCCTATTTTCTGGGGGTTCGTCTCTCACCTTACATCTGTCACTCTCTGGTGAATTGGTTTTCATGTTTAGATCTGTGGGTCAAAATGAGGTTCAATTCCTCAATGTAACGTTAACAAACTTTACCCAGCTCAAACTTCACCCCATTTTTTGTATCGTTTAGTTTGAAATGGTGGGAGACAACATCATTAACATGAAATTTGGGAATGTCAGAGCTACAGTGTAGGGTTGGAAAAATGGGATGATGGGGTTATTTTCCTTGCTGATTACCGACGATGACGCAATCATTTTGGAGGAGAAACTTATCTCCAGTGAAATCAAGCCAAAAACTGTGTCATTAAGAAACGATGCAACAGCGCCGCAGTCCGAGCTCAATTCCCGCTCAAAATCCTGAGCGAATTTTGATTCTGACATACAGTAGATATAAAGAAAACATTTATCAACGATCGGGTGGTTGAATCGGGAAATCACTGTTAGGGTTCGCAGGGGCAGGAAACTACATAACCTACAAACGTATTCAGATGTGAACTTGTGATGTAATGGCAAAAACAAATGTGCTGGAAAATGGGATGAGGATCGGCAAGCGGGTGTTTCTGACACGAGCACGTAGAGGAGATTGATGGCTGACGAGCCACCAGTACATCCTCGTTCTACAGGCATCCTTGGTGGTCTATTGGCTCGGATTTTGTACTTTTACCACCGCGTCCCGGCTTCGATTCCCTGCCAGTGAATGAGAACTTTATTGTTCCTGACAAGGGAAACAGCAAACGCACAGCATCTGTGACAGGATTCCTTGGAAAGTCTCGGATCAATTAATCGCACTGATACCATCAGAGTCAATGTCCTGGCTCTGACAGAAGGGGCAGATGCCTGGATAATCCCTGCTCCGTCGGTCAGGTCAGCCTTTATTCACCTCTGATTCCGCTTCCTAGTGAATTTCTGAGGAGTTTAAAACCTAAGATTGGGTATTCATTTCGTTTCCTTGCCATTCCCTGCAGCCACAGGAATTGGATGGCTGGGATTGGAAAGTTGTGCGTGAGCAGCGCGTGGGACTAATCCAGCTTCCACCTCTGTTCTGACCCTGGGATATTGAATCTGATATCCTCAGGGACAATTATGTGATGGATTTTTGCTCTTGCATATCTAGAATTGAATTCTTATCTCAGCTTCACAACAAAACTTCAGAAGTTTGCGAAAGCCGAAAGCCCTTGCTGTCGAGCCCAGTCGTATTCGAACCTACAATCGTCCAATTTGTAGATAGGCGCATTACCCATTGCGCCACTGGAAAAGGCTTGGCAAAAAGCATACAAGCCTTGCTGTTGATTCGTAGTCATGCCCGTTATCGATTGTGCCACTGGCCCCGAGCATACTTGGGGGCAGAATGCTGCAAATTAGTGATGTCAACACGGATATGAACAAGAGCATTCATGTTCACAAACATTATCACCGTCAAGGCTTCACGCCAATATTCCCAACTTTTTGAAGCAGCGAATTTCGCAAAGAAAGCACATCTGTCCTGATGATGCTGGCATTCACTGTATATCAGATCAAACATTCAAATGGAATCTCTGCTGATCTGATAAATTTAACCTCCAGTTTCCTCCTTTTCGTCGTTAACTCAAGATAATCTCCAGTGCAATCACAACAATGGATATTTTCGGAGCTTTAGATTGCTTTAATGACCTGTGAGATTTCGCAGGAAATTGACAAATATGAAACGAGTTAAAATTCGCTTTTGTAAATTTAGCTCAGTGCAGAGTCAGTCAGGGAGAAAACATTGCCTCCGTTTCTCTCTGCAAAGATTATATTTCCTACAGAGTGGAAACAGACCATTTGCCCTAAGAAGTGCCCACCGACAGTTCAAAGAATAACCCAGAAGACCCAACCGCCTCTGACTAATACACCTAACATGATCAACAATTTGGCATGACCAATACAACTGACAATATTTGAATTCTGAGAGAAAACCATAGAATCCGGAGGAAACCCACGCATATTCAACGAGTATTCTCAAACTCCACAGAGACATTTAGTCGGTACTGGAATCGCACCCGATCCATGGCTCTGAGAGGGTGCAGTGATAACTACTGTACACTTCCACGGGTTGAAACTTGGCAGGATTTATCTTTATAAATGATACATATACCTTGGGAAACATGTTCCCTCAATCTTCAAATATATGCACTAATAAGATCAAATTCATTTCAGATTAAAATAGCTGAGCATCCTTTCCTTCAGCCAGATGTCAAAATGCTCCCTGCTCCATGTCAAAAGGAGCTGATCACGGTGAGGTTGGACCTCACAGCCTGATGTCCCAATGTCCCCCTTATCAATGTCAATAGAAACTGCTGCAGTTGAGTTGGAGCTCCCAGCCTGATATTACAATAGCCCCTGCTGCTCCATGTCAAAAAGAATTGCTCCACGTGAGGCTCAAACTCCCAGCCAAATTTCACAATGCTCCCTGCTCAACAACAATAGAAGGTGCGCCAGGTGACGTTAGAGCTTCCAGCCTCGGCATTTCACGCACCTCTGTACCGTCAGAGATGGACCTCGCCCTCATCGGTTACACCGCTGGTGCCATAGGTGCGTGCTCTTCCCCATCACCATTTCCACTTGGATCTTCGGGGCTGTATCACTCAGTTTTTCTGATTCTCGGCGTGAACTGGGATTACACGATATTTCGTAGCAGTGTTTACTTGATTTTCTGAGCAAATTGGTGAAGAAAACGGATATTAAACTACATTTTTATTTGAGTATACATTTCAACAATACCCTGCAGTATTCCTAAGCCTTTGACGTTTTGTAGAAATCCATCAATCTCAGCATTCAACAACTCCAAGTTAAAAATTCAGCCCACTCTGAGTACCCACATTTCAGACACTGTTTGGCAACTATTTCTGTTGAGCCTGTTGAGCTGTTCCTGATATATCCTCTGTCACTATCCTTACTGCTATTGAATATTATTTTTACATGTGGCACCGGGAACGTGCTTTGCCTTGTGGCTCCCGCAAGTTCAGCTCCAGTCTTAGTTATGGCAAAACCCATCTTTTCCGTTGTATGCCACGTAATGACTGATGTCCCAATGTTCCCTTCTCAATGTCAATAAAAGCTGCTGCAGGTGAGGTTGGAGCTCGCAGCCTGATATTCCAGTTATTCCTGCTGCTCCATGCTGAGCAAACACGGGGAGGAATTAGTAACATACGACATGAAAATACTCTTCGAGGCGATTATTTCACGCCTTCAAACACCCGCTTTCTCCCAACTCAGAATTTCAGATATCAGGATTCAAACCAACCTTTCCTCAGAGATTTCTCTCCTTGTACAATCACGAACCAACCTTTACGCTGCTCCTGCGATTTCACTGAGTCATTCCACAATCTAACGCTCACATTACAACGTGCAGTCTGTCCTGTTAGGTGCTGTAGTTGGCTGAACATGCCCCTAACCAACATCGGGACTTTCAAACCAGTCGATGCATTCAGCTTCCCCTGTTGTGAGATTAATCGTCATATAGCAGCATTTCCTGACATAGACTAGAAATTATTGGAGCATCAGTCTTAGGGAAATGATGCAGCGCAGTGTTGAGAAAAAGAGAATTTATTGCAAAATAACATTTTGTGCTACTTCCTGTGTCATTTATTCCATTTGTTCATTCCGCTGTCGTGTGCGGTTCTGCAGTTCACATTTCATCAGGGATAATGTAGCACTGGAAACGGTGCAGAAGAGATTCAACAGGCTGATTGAAGATTTTGAGTTATGAAGAGAGATTGAACAGACTGGTGTTATTTAACTTACGGAAGAGTAGATTTTGAAAAGGCATGATTGAGATACAAAATAATGAGGGACATGGGTAGGGTAGACTGAAATAAACGTTTCCTTTTGATGATCACCACGGGAGATAGATTTAAGGTAAAAGGTGGAAAGAATTGTGGAGATATGCAGTAAAACGTAAACAGCCAACGAGTGTTTCAATCTGTATCTTTCACCAGTATTTCGATGTGATTTTGTGATGCTGAATACGTAATGGTCAAGTTGTTGTTTCTGACAAGAGCGCTTACAAGGTGCTTGAGAGTTGTCACGCCAGACAAGCGCTTGATTCTTGAAGTCATACTTGCTGTTGTAATCGACAGGATTCAGTGCTTTCACCGCTTTGGTCGGGTTTCGATTCCTAGCCAGGGAGACCGGAATTTATTTTTCTACCAGCAGCGCCAGCAACAAAAGAGGAGCATCTGTCATGTTAGTCCGTTCAATGCCTCGGACTAATTAATGTCTTCGAGAACATCAGAACAATCTTCCATTCTGTTTAAGAAGGGGAAGGTGCATCGGAAATCCCTGATCAATCAGATAGTTCATTCTTCATTCTCCTTTGAAACCGCTTCACAAAGAATTTCGAAGAATTCTCAAAGCTGCAACTTGGCTACTCATTTTATTTCCTTGCCATTTCAAGGAGGCGCAGTGTATGGGTCAGTGCGTTATGCAAGCGGAAGATTGCCCATGAGCAGCGTGTTTAACAATTTCAGCTTCCACTCCTCTGATGATGTTGGGGCATTGAGTGAAGATTCCTGCAGACCAGGAATTCAAACACTGACTCGGCTTCAGTTCAAAGGGCACGATTGGTTTGTTAGTGTAATAAAAACCTGCATTGCTCTCGAGCCACGAACGAGTCGAACATACACTCTGCTGACACGTAGTCAGGCGCGTTATCCATTGCTGGTTGAGACATGCATGGCAAGACGGTCAGCATGTGGGAGACAGCATCACTACACAGACACATTTCCTCAATGTTAGGACATATGTAACCGATTATGAATAATCTCAGAGAAATACAAGTGGCAGTGATTCACCATGGACTGGATGGACTGTCCGGCTTCTGTCTGCGCGGGAATGACGCCACGTGTTTAAGCCGTCCCTCGCCCTATCACTGGGACAGAGGGTGAAACAATGGCTAACGTCTAACCCTACATTCCGCGTTAGGCTGTCCGCAGCAACGCAGCTCCGGGTCGTTGTGATGAACGCCAGTGAGTGAGCATTTCTCTTGGATCTTCTTCATCTTCGAGGAGTAGTGGCTCAGATATCGCAGCAAACAAACGGACGCCCGTTTTGCATTAGACATTCTGCAGGATTGCTGCGAGAAGAAATCTGAACACCACACAGGCTTCACTCAAGATAAGTCATGTTATTTACCTGAAGGAAGAATCTCCAGTGTCAATTTATTCCTTTCCCACCAGCTTTCTATTGCTCGGATAAGAGACTTGAGGAGAAAATCCACAAATAAAGTTGCTAACTTCCAGTTGTGTAATTGACTCCTTCCACCGCAAGTCATTGACACTGAGCAGAAGAGCGAATGGACTCTGCCCTCACCCAGCACAGCTTACACATAGAAACAAAGCTGTTCACCAGTGGAGACAGCTCGGTTCCTTTTTACGGGACAGCCAGCAGCATCAGCGAGCAGGGAGACAGAATGGGAAGCAAATGCTCTGGAAACACTTTGATATTTGGAATTCTGGAGCAATGTGGAATGGAATTTAAACTGAGAAAAAGTCAGCTGCTGGCAGAGTGGGCAGTGCAAACAGGCTGTGGCTCATTGCTCAAGGGATGCATTTTTCTTTTGAGCTTTCAGTGGTTTAGATTAGATTACTTACAGTGTGGAAACAGGCCCGTCAGCCCAACAAGTCCATAACGACCCGCCGAAGCGCAACCCACCCATACCCTACATTTACCCCTTACCTAACACTACGGGAAATTTAGCATGGCCAATGCACCTGACCTGCACATCTTTGGACTGTGGGAGGAAACCGGAGCACCCGGAGGAAACCCACGCACACATAGGGAGAACGTGCAAACTCCACACAAGCGGGAATTGAACCCGGGTTTCTGGCGCTGTGAGGCAACAGTGCTAAACACTGTGCAACCGTGCCGCCCAAAAAACGTTCAAATTCCGGAAGGACCCATATGTCCTGTCTGCACTTCCGCAAAAATGTTCGATCGATAATCTCAAAAAGTAGATTCTCTAAATGACGTCGGACTGCCTGAAGTCAGGATGGGGAATAACGAGCTTTGCAGTAAATGCGACAAAGGGAAGCACATTGAAAGTTGAAACATGTGTTTCAGATTGTTCACTGTGACAATGCGACTCTAAATGGATCTTTCACCTGCATTATTGTTCAGTTCAGCACGTGAAACTTCAGCAAGTAGGGAAGTGAAGTGATTGGCGACAGCGCTGAAAAGATTGATGTGAATGGTGTCGTGTATGTGCAATTTCACCTGTGAAGGTAGATTGCAAAATTTGGTCAGGTCCTGGAAAACAGAAATCTGAAACCTGGTCTTCCCTTACCACCACAAGACGTGCAAAACCTGCACCCTCACCTCCTCCTTCACCTCTGTCCATCGCCCGATATGTACCTTCCACATGCGGCAGAGTTTACTGCATATGCCAACTCCTCTTCTACTGTGTCCGTTTTTTCTCGTCGTGGTCTCCTTGACTTTGGGGACACATGATGCTATTACATAGAGCGTTGTAGATTTTACCTCTGGTAAACACGCACCAAACAGTCCACCGTACTGTTGTCGACTATTTTATCTTCCGCTCCCATTCCATCAAGGGCATGCAAGTCGTGGGACTCCTCCACCATCAAATATAAGTTGCGCAATGAGTGGAGGAAGACCACTTCACCTTCCTCTTTGGGACCATGCAACAACTCGTCATCTACTTTAATTTCGCCAGTTTCCTCACCTCCCCTCCCCTCACCCCATTGCAGATCAAAACCTCCAACTAGGCACGGCCCTCTTGAACTGTTCGACCTGTCCAACTTGCTTTACACCTATCGTGTCTACACTCTGTTCCGACCAATCACTGTCTCCCCTGAACCTGCATCTACTGATTGACTTCCCAGTTCCTTGATCCCAACTCCACTCTCACTCTAGCCCCAAGCACCTTCCTATTTTTCTGTCAGTTCCTTTCCACCCCCCATTCCTGATGAAGAGCTAATGTCTGAAATGTCGATGTTCCTGCTCCCGACGTTGCCTGTCCAGTTGTGCTTTTCCAGCTCTCCACTATTTTAATCTGCTTGACCTTTTCCATGTCATGAATGGTCGAGACGGAGAAAATAAAGACGAGAAAATTCTCCAACACTAGAAACGATCCAGAACGACCAGGTAGAAATTGAATGACACGAGAAAAATAATTAGAAATGACACGAGGAAAAATGTGTTCGCGCAGGGAGTGGTGCATGTCCGTAAATCACTGTCTGAGACTGACAAAGAGTAAGATTCCATGGATGCAAAACTGAATTCAATGTTAATCTGAAAAGGAACAATGTTCCGAGTTACATGGAGAGAGCAATAAAATGACAGCAGATAGAAGGTCGACTGCCCAGCCTCCTCGTGCGTTGTGACACACTTTGTGATTCTGAACGAAATCGCATTTGGTCCAACAGAATGTGGGACATTTGACAACGCGTATATTCTGTCCAAAAGCAATGAAGGAATGATGACTTCATTCTCAAAGTTACATGCTACATGAAGATGGAAAACTAAGTATTTCTCTGAATCACTGAGAGCTTTCATTACAGTTATTAAGTTCAGGTGAGCGGAGTGGCGCATTTAGAGCTTAAAGGTGTGCAACCCCGCGGTCAATATATCAAAGCTGTCTCCTCCTGTGTGGCAGTTCCGCGAGCAATACAATTTGCTGTGCTTCCAGTAAGTAGATAAAATGTGCACGGGAAGGTGATACGTCTGTGAATGCCTTAATACCATTCTTTTGTACTCCTTTGATCTGCTATGATCTAAATCTTGCAACCATTCTTCACTGAGATGGGAATAAAGTCGTGAAATTGTAAAAATAAAATCAGTTGTGGTGTGTTTCACGCCCTGCTGTAATTTCTCACTCTGTTTCACACAGTGACGTCCTCCCAGCCGATAAAATTTAACAAACATAGGACTGAACCAAATCAATGTCCGCTATTGGATTTTACCAACACAGTGTGACATTCAGTCTCACTATTAATATGGAGATGAGTGTACCAATTTAAACAGGAAAACCCGTCTTCAGCTCAAAAATTGAGCTTGGCTCCACTTGGCCACCGTCACCTCTGATAAACCGCCAATGACTTTCCCTTTTCCAGATGTCCGCTCTGTTCTTGTTTCAAGCCAATTGCACATCAGGTAATTGCAGCTGATACTGATGACATCGGACTTTAACATGCAGGGAAGTCATTCCGATGCTTTCCTTTAATGGTCAGGGCAGTAAGTATAGCATAAATAGTTTATCTTCCAGCAGTGCAGTGAGTATAAAATAATGTGGTCGTTTTACAGGAGTACAGGAGTTAGGATAGACTGCATTGTAACATTGTGTGCAACTCCAGTCTGCCTTCTGAGGAAATTATGAGCAAACGTTGAAAGAGGTCCAAAAAGAATTGGAAGTATGTTACCAGTGTTGGAGGGATTGAGCTATAGGGAGCGGATAAATATACAGTGGCTGTTTTTCCTGGAGAATCAGAGGCTGAGGGATGCACTTACAGATATTCATAAAATCATGAGGTGCATGGATGGTGTAAATAGATAAGTTCGTATATCTGCTGTAGGGCTAGTACAGAATTAAAGGCCAGAGATTTAGGGAAACATTTAAAAGGGATCTAAGGGGCAACATTTTCACGCAGAGGGTGGTGCGTGTATGGGACTAGCGGTCAAAGAAAATGGTGGAGTCTGGTACAATTACGCCAAACAAATAAATAAAACATCTTAATAGTTACATGCGTAGGAAGGGTTTGGCGTTGGAAAAAGTGCTGGCAAATGAGACGAGATTAGGTTCGGATATCTGGTCGGCATTGACAAGTTGATCCGAAGGATACGTTTCTGTTGTGTAAATCTCTATGCCTCTGTGAGTAATCCACTGCGTCATTCTACTTCAAAAGGCCAGGCAGTATTTCACATTGATTACTGTAATTCTTAACCATTAACAGGCCATGGCACAGTTAGCGCTAAATCTTAATTACTAGACAACCAGGGAAGTTATCTGTTGATATCAGATTGGGCAATATCTGATTCAATATTGCATTCCCCCATCTTTCAGTACATGATTCATTCAGCTCTGTTACATCTTGCTTGAAATACACAGACTATTCAGTCATCTATTAGACTGCAGTGTTTAGGTCATGAGACCCCACCTTACAGCAATGCTGCTGTATCACGGTGGTTGAAGCACTGTTTTTTTTAAGCCTGGGGTTGTGAGTTTGTGCCTTCCTAAGGTACGCGTGAAATTTGACAAACCTGCCTGATTCAACATCCAAAGGAGCACTTTGCAGCAAACGGATTCTGCTGTTCAGGCCTGAAAAGGGACAAGTATGCCAAGCCGGTCAAATCCTACTTCCTGGATTTGGTCACTTCTGAGGCCGATGTCATCCTTGGGGGGATGTCACTGCATGATTCTCTCTCTCGGTGAAAATGAGTCTCAGTTCCACGAGGGTGCATGAACACGTTTTCAATCTCAGGCAAAATCAGAGGTTGCTGAAGGACCTGGTTCGGAGGAATTGACACCAAACCCGTAACTTTATATTTGATTTAACATCACAGATACTACCAGAACTGGTGAGCTTTTACAGCAACTTGTACTTTTGTTCCCATCTCAAATTTCAGTCCGATTTGTCGTTGAAGTGTAAAATATTCCAGTGAAAATATCATTGAGATGACCACTTGAAACTTCAGTGCAAACAAGGCAAACGCCAAATGCTGTAAACTGGGATGGTGCCCCCCTAACGGTGAAGTAAAATACTCGATGACTTCATCAGATTCGACGAGAAAGTTATCTCCAAAGACAAAAAACAACGACTAAAGCTGTTTTGAAACAAAGGCGAAATGTGATCTTGCTTATATCCCCGGTGGCAGAGTGAGTAGGAATCGGTGCTTCTACCACCGTTGCCCACCTTCCGGTTCCTGATCTGAAAATTCGATTTTATTGTTGCAGACTGTTGCAACAGCAAAATCAGAGCAGGTATGACGGGAATCAGTTAATGCCGTTGAGATCTTCAGAGCTCTGTCTGACAGAAGGAGAAATTTCCAGACTGTCTCTGTTCAGTTGGACAGTTCACTCTTGGTTCTCCTGATTCCGTTCGGAAAGATTTCTTAAAGGTTCACAAAACTGAGATTAAGTTTTGGTTATTTGCTTGCTTTCCGTTCCCAGGAGCTGCAGTGATTCAGTCGGTGGGTTTGGGTAACAAAAGGAAATGAAATGTGAGGCTATTTCATCTTCCTCGCCACTGACAGCGCTGTGAGATTGCTTCTGCTATTTTCGGGGACATTTACTGATGTGAGGCAGTGAAAGGATTCTCCTTCATGCAGATCAGCAATCAAAACCTCACCTCGCCTTCAGTACAATAAGCAAGATGCGTCTGGAAGTGTAACTGCTGCTCTTCGGAAGTCTCTATATTGTGAACCAGTGCCTTCCCGTGGCAAAGGAAAGTTATTTGGCCTCAGGTGCTAGCTTCTGTGTCACTTTCATCTCTGTTAGAACTTGCCACTCTCTTCTCTGTTGGAACATTTATTCACCATCACTGCGCTATTTCAAGAATTTGAGTAATGGATTCTTGGATTCTGCGAGAAACCTCTGGTCTTTTCTAGTCCAAAATTGAACGATATATACTCCCTTCACCGCAGCTCAGCGTCTCAAAACGATACGCTGTTAGCATCAGGCTGTTCTTTACCTTTCTGCACTATGTCTGCTGAAAAACATCAGATCATCACAGCTCGGCTTTCCTGACAAAATAATGATGGGTATGGATAGTGTAGACGAAAACTAATGTTTGCTCTTGATGTGTCATCGCGGGCATCGATTTCAAGGTCGAGGCAGACACAGTTGAGGAGATATGCAGTAAAACCTAATCAGCCAGCAGCTGTTTGAATCTGTGAGCCCACTGTATGTCAGAGTCGGAGAAATAGAAGCCCACATTACCTTCAGAGTTATTCAGGTGTGATTTTGTGATGCTAAACCATACAAGGTCAAGGGATGGAATATGGGATGCGGATAATCAAGTGGTTGTATCTGACAAAAGGGTTACAAGGGGTCTGAGGGTTAACATGCCACCCAAGCAACCCAAAATCTGAAGTCATTCCTGGTGGTCAAGTGGTTAAGATTCATCGTTTTGACCAATGGGGCATGGGTTCGAATCACGGCCAGGGAATGTAAAGAGCTTATTTTTCCCTTAAAAGCGGTATCAACAAAAGGAAGGTATCAGTGACGAGAGTGCATTCAATTAATATCCTTGAGAAAATCAGAGGCAATGTTCCACCCTGTTAAATAAGCCGAACTTGGTTCGATAATCCCTGCTCAGTCGAACAGTTCACCCTTCATTCTCCTTTGATACCGCTTGCCAAAATATTTCGAAAGATTTTCAATTCTGCGACTTGGCTAATAATATTGTAACCTTGCCATTCCCTGGAATCGCAGTGATTGGGTCAATGAGTTATGGAAATAGAAAGGTGCCCATGAAGAGCGTTTGGGACAAACTCAGTTACCGTCCAGTCGAGATGTTGTCTTTGACGTTCTCGGGTACATTGACAGAAGATCCCTGTAGATCAGAAATTCAAACGTCGACTCGACATCTGAACAAAGAGGACAATTGGTTTGTAAGTGAAATAAAATCCTGCATTGCTCTCGAGCCAGGTAGGAGTCGAACCTACGCTATTCTGACGCGTACTCATGCGAGTTATTCAACACTGGTCCACACATGAATGGCAGGAGAATCACCACACAGACACATTTCCTCAATGTTTTGACAAGTGTCACAGATTGTGAATAATCTCAGAGAGATACAACTGACAAAGATTCGCTGTTGAGTGGATGGGTTATGTGGTATGGGAATGACGCCACGGGTGTATGCCGTCTCTCTCCCTGTCTCTGGGATGAGGGAGAAACAATGGCTCAGTTTTAAACTTTCCTTCCGCAATGGACTGTCAGCAGCGGCGCAGTCGCTGTCACTGAGTGAGCGTTTCTCTTGCATTCTCTTCACTGGGGAAAGTTGGGGCTCAGATGTCAACTGCTGCCTGGTTGCAGGAAAGAAATGTACGCCCGTGTTGCATTAGCCTTCCAGCAGGATTTGTCTGTGAAGACAACTCGGAGCACTAAACAGACTGCACCTAATAGAAATGATATTAGTTTACCTGTGCGAAGAACCTCTAGTGTCTATTTCTTCCTCTCCTGCCAGTTCAGAATCGTTCTATTTCTCGGATAAACAAACGTTCGGAGATAATCCACAATCAATGTTGCTCACTTTCTGAGGGCGAGGTTCCTTGATACGGGGCAAGGAGCAGCGTCAGGGAGCAGGCTGACAGAATAGAAAACAAACATTCTGGAATCGCTTTGCTGCTTGGAATTCCAGGAGCGTGGTGGCATGGATTTCACACGGCGAAAAGGTCCGCTGCTCGCCCAGTGGGCTATGCCACCAGGCTATCACTCAATACTCATCGAGTGTCATGGCATTCAATGGTTTAGATACGTGGTTCAAATCCCGGACAGGTGCATATGTCCTGTCTGCATTTACACAAAAATAATCGATCTAGTTTCTCAAAAAATGGTCTCTGCAAATGACGTTGAAGAGCCTGAAGTCGAGATGGAGAAGAGCTGCTATTGCAGCAAACACAATAAAGGGAAAAACTTTGTCAAAGTGAAAACCTGTGTTTCAGATTGTTCACGGAGTCAATCCGACTCTGAATGAAACTACCAGATGCATTATTGTTAAATTCAGCTCGTGAACTTCAGGAAGTGGGGAAATTAAGTAATTCAAGACAGCGATGAGCAGGATGATGTGAATGGTGCAGCGTATGTGCAATTTCAGCTGTAAAGGTAGATTGGAAAATTGGGGCAGTTTTCGTCAGAGAACGGAAGGCTGAATGCTGGTTTTCCCTTCCCAGGAAAGAGGTGAATAACCTGCACCCTCAGCACTCACCTCACCTCTGTCCGTCGCACCAAGGATCCTTCCACATCTGGCAGAGATTTTCTTACAAATGCAAACACCTTATCTACAGTGTCCGTTGTTCTTGACGTGGTCTCCTTGACACTGGTGAGACAGGACACTAATACCCAGAGCGTTGCAGAGAATCTGTGGGACACACGCACTAAACAATCCCATCGTGCTGTTGCTAATTCATCTCCCCCTCTCACCCAAAGGACATGCAATTTCTGGGCCTCCTCCACCGTCAAATACAAGCTACTCGATGGGTGTGGGAAGAACACCTCATCTTCCTGTATGGGACCGTCCAACCACTCAACATCAACGTTAACTTCACCAGTTTCCTCATCTGCACTCCCTAAACCCCTATCGCATCTCTTACGCTCCACTTCGATATTTACCTATTGACTGTCGTATCTGTCCATCTTCCAGCCCATCAGCAGCTCCATACTCCGCTCTGACCTATCACCATCACCCTGCAGCGTGCATCGACTGATTAACTTCCCGGCTCCATTCCCACTCCTGTCCCCCACATACCTATTTATCTCTCAGCACTTTAAACCTCCCCTCATTCCTGATGAAGAGCGAAAATCTGCAATGTAGAATTTCCTGCTCCTGATGCTGCCTTACCAGCTGTGCTTTTCCAGACTCAAACATTTAGCATCAGCTTGAACTTTTCAAAGTCATGAAGGTTCTAGACAGGAGAAATCAGGGAGTGAAAATGCTCGAATGCCTGAATGTAACTAGAATGACTCGGCAGAGATTGAAGGTCCTTAGGAAAATACGTACAAGTGACATGAGGAATAATACATTCGCACAGGGAGTGACACATTTCCGTAAATCACTGTCTGACAGTGACAAAGATTCAGATTTGATGGAAAAAACGGGAAAGTGATGTTTACATGAAAAGGAATAGTGTTCAAAGTTACATGGAGAGAGCAAAGGAGTGGCACTGGATAGCGATCCGAGAGAAGGTGGGCTCTCTGGCCTACAACTGCACAATGACACACTTCCTAATACTGAGTGAAATCGGATTTGGTACAACAGAATATTGGACGTTTGACAATGTGTATATTTGCCCAACAGCACATTACACAACAGCAATGAAGGAGTTATAACATCATTATCAACGTTACATGCTACATGCCAGATGGAAAACTGAGTATTTCTCTCGATCACTGAGAACTGTCTTGACAGATATTGGCCTCAGGTGTGTGGTATGGAGCATTCGGAGTTAAAAGTGTTAAACCCAGTGATCATTGAATCAACGCCGTCTCCTCCTGTGTGGCAGTTCCACGAACACTGCAATTTGCTGTGCTTCCAGTAAATAGATGCAAACATATATTGCGTCAAATATCGGTGAAGTTGGCACAGAGGAGTTGATAAGCTTGTGAAAGTCTGAATGGCATTATCCTGTTCTCAGTCGGTCTGCTGTGACATACATCATACAGCCTCTCTTCTGTGAGATGGGAATAAGCTCGTGAATTTGTAAAAGAAAATATCAGTTGTGATGTGTTTCATGCACAGGACTCCGCGCAGTAATTCCCCGTGCTGTTTCACACAGCCACGTCCTGGCGGCCAATTAAATTTTACACATTGCGGACTGAACCAAGTAAATGTCCGTAATTGGATTTTACCAACACGCTGTAAATTTCAGAATCATCGTTAATGTGGAGAGGGGCCGTTAGACTGCGGTTTTTGCTCCTGATGTTGAGATAAACATCACTTTAACTGTGCCCAGTGAGAGGAAAGAATTGCTCTTGCTGCGAAACATTTCTTTGTGAAACCTCTGTACCTCTGCTGTAACCGGAGGAGGTGGCGTCTCCTGATGGATTGAAGCATAAAATCGTGTAGATTAAGTAATCAAATATCTTTACATGTTATTAACACCACGCTGTCTCCAACTGAAAGAGCCGGCTGCCCAGAGGGATGTGGCTGTGTGTTACCCAATGATGAACACTTTGTGCTTTTCATATCACACTGGGGGAACTGAGCATTTAGCCAAACAATGGGTAATCCACTTCCCTGAACCATTGTTCACAGATACAACTGCCAGCAAAACATCTCGTCTGATTGAAAGGAGCTGAAAAAAACACTTCACAGCGAATATCGCAAACAGCAAAATCTGTTGCCAGGTCAAACTCACGGAGGTAAAACCTCAAAACGCACTGCGAGCCTGAGATGGCGTGAACACGCAATTTTCTGTTCTGGAGTCAGACACGCCATAAGCCAACAGCCACACTCTTGCTATTGCATTCGATTAAGGGAAGTTATTGTACTGTGATAATCTTACATTATGACGAGCAGTAGAGGTCAAAAACGAATGCCAGTTCTTTATCATTCGTGCTCTATTCCTTTGTCTCTCGAAACCCCGTACCCTTCTGTCTGTCTGTTTCTTTTTCACTTTGCCTCCCCCATTCCTCCCTTCTACAATTCATTGCCTCAACTCGCGTCAACGTGGCCATTCCCCTCCTGTTTCATAGATTCGGCTCTAAACTTGACTCTGAGCAGCCTGATTCGAGTCTGTACGTCACAGGGTGAACATAGAACATAAAACATAGAACATAGAACAATACAGCACAGAACAGGCCCTTCGGCCCACGATGTTGTGCCGAACTTCTAACCCAGATTAAGTACCCATCCATGTACCTATCCAAATGCCGCTTAAAGGTCGCCAATTGAAAAAGTTCCACATTTCCACCACATCCTTCCCTGACAGCCTATGCTCCCAACGTATGCTCCTGAAATCCTGCCTTACAGCATCGTAATTTCCCTTCCCCCAATTATAAAATCCCCCAATTATAAAAGGGTGGATTCAGGACAGAGACAACGAGAAACAAAGAATCTGTGTGGGGTTCAAAAAAGCACGGACTGGTTTCCATTGTGATTTTCCTGTTATTATCCAGGCTGCAGAATTAGCTTTTGTGTATCCACATGCAAAACCGTTTCCTGGTGATATGGATGAATTTACAGTGACTGGGATCAGGCTGGCCTCGTCTCTGCACAATGAAAGACTCAGCCTGTATTTTGGTAAAGTAAAACTGGTCGAGGACAATTGCGGTTTCAGGAACTGCAGTCTGAAGGTAGAACTCGCTGCCACCCCAGGTTTCAGAATCTTGCCGATTTCTTTACACCTCAGACACTGTGGTGCATTTAGTCAGCACGTTCGGCTGTTCACCAAAATATTAGTGAGTTACTATGGCTCATTATCGAAGCATTCAAGATGCACCTTCCAAAGCATGCAACACTCTGTGTTTGTCAGATGTTTGGCACTCACTTGTGCCATCAGCAGTGGATACAGGATTATTTGTTAATTATGAATCTGAGACAGCCATTTTGGTATTGCAGAGGAGACAGTCACACTCCTTAGATTAACTACCTCATATCAGTCAGTGATCAGTGACAGAAGGGTGTGACTGGGAATGAGGCAGGTAGCGGGATACAGGGGGCAGTACTGATGGCCCTTCAGCCCTTCAGCCACTCCAACAGGTTTGAGTTACTTCCTCCCTGTGTGGATGAAAATGCTGGCTGCAGGGAGAATGAGCAAAGAGAGGACAGAAATGTGGTTGAGGTGGTCATTCAAAAGGACGGAGAAAAGAGAAATATCGGTATAATCGGGGACAGCAACTGCCAGGAAATGGAGACTGTTCCCTATGGCCCGAAAGCTCTATTGTCTGCTTGATGCGCATTATCAGGTTAATCATCTGGGCTGCAGATGAACTTGGAGTGGGAGAGGAATGACCGAGATGTTGATGTATTTGTAAAGCGGAAAGAGTTTCTGTTGATGGAATTTAGGTTCGTGCTAAGTTAGAAAACATGCACGAAAAGTAATAGACTCTTGATTACTACCTGGTCAATAAACAAATCGGCACAAGATCAGCAAGATTAACAAGGTTAATATGGAGAGGGGCCGTTTGACTGCGGTTTTCGCTCCTGATGTTGAGATAAACATCACTTTAACTGTGCCCAGTGAGAGGAAAGAATTGCTGCTGAAAGACTGATGTGGGAGAAATGCGTGCTATTCCTTTAGATTTTGGGGTCAGAACTGGTGAAGGATTGAATTATCCCGTGGGACAGTCTCCACCTGAATGATACTGGGGACAAAGTCCTTGGAAAAGCTGAAAGCTTTGGTATGTCGATAAGACTTTAAACTAAATAATGTGAGTGTGTTTTAGTTGCATAGAAAATTGTGGAAAAAGTTGAAGTGGAAGG
>NC_057717.1:55328833-55347684 GCF_004010195.1 Chiloscyllium plagiosum
AGTCTCTCTCACCATGACTTCAGCATTCTCCCAATCCAGTGGGACAGATTGTTATTTCCAATTTGGCAAGTTTACTAACTATTGTTCTGAATTTCGTATATGCCTGTGGAATTCTGTACAGCATAGGCTGTCGGGTCTGGCTCACTTAGCATATTCAAGTCGAAGAAAGACAACGTTGTGATGAATAAAGTTATGAAGAGTGATGAAGAAAGGCTAGATTTAGATTAGATTACATTACAGTGTAGAAACAGGCCCTTCGGCCCAACAAGTCTACAGTCTCTCTCACCATGACTTCAGCATTCGCCCAATCCAGTGGGACAGATTGTTATTTCCAATTTGGCAAGTTTACTAACTATTGTTCTGAATTTCGTATATGTCTGTGGAATTCTGTACAGCATAGGCTGTCGGGTCTGGCTCACTAAGTATATTCAAGTCGAAGAAAGACAACGTTGTTATGAATAAAGTTATGAAGAGTGATGAAGAAAGGCTAGTTATGCAGTTCGGAATGCGCTGTGAGGCAGCAGTGCTAACCACTGTGCCACCGTGCCGCCCACGGTGGCAGTTATGCAGTTCGGAATTATCAAAGCAGACTTGAGCTCATTCCATGATGGAACAGACTTGGGTTGAATGGTCTCTTTCTGCTTCTAAAATTAGCTCTATTAATAAAAATTTGCAAAGATGATCAGCAAAGAAGAGTAAATTTCGCCAAGTTAAAAATGTGTGGATCCACTTGGGGCACTGAACCGATGTGAGGCATGCAATGGTCAACACACAAAGAAGTGTCAATTGGGCGATTGATCCGGAGTGGTCACTACACCAGGATAAACAGGAAAACTAACTTTCAGGGCACACATTGATCCTAGCTCCAGTTAGCCTATAGTCGGTTCCAACAAACCACCATCGGCCTTCCTTTTTCTGTTGGTCTCCTCTGTTCTTTTTTTTGAGCCGAATGCACGTCTGGCAATAGCAGCTGACATTACGGATGTGGATCTGTGACATGGAGGGAAGTGATTCTGACTGTTTTACGCATAATTCTGCTTCTAAAGATCAGTCAGCATTTCCGATTAATTACCAGAATTGGTAACAATTAACAGACCATGACATTGGAATTCCTGAACCCTAATGACCGGCTACCATGGGGAATGGTACGGTGGCTCAGTGGTTAGCACTGTTGCCTCACAGCGCCAGGGACCCAGGTTCGATTCCAGCCTTGGGGGACTGTCTGTGTGGAGTTTGCACATTCTCCCAGTGTCCGCATGGCCCCCCTCTGGGTGCTCTGATTTCCTCCCACAGTCCAAAGACGTGCAGGTTAGATGAATTGGACATGCTAAATTGCCCATAGAGTTAGTTGCATTAGTTACAGGGAATGGTCTGGGTGGGTTACTCTTCTGAGGGTCGATGTGGACTAGTTGGGCTGAAGGGCCTGTTTCCACACTGTAGGGAATCTAATTTAGAGTAACAGAGTAGACAAATGGGTCTGGGTGGGATATTCTTTGGAGGGTTGGTGCGGACTGGTTGGGCTGAATGGCTAGTTTCTGCATGTGGGCGGCACAGTGGCACAGTGGTTAGCACTGCTGCCTCACAGCGCCAGAGACCCGGGTTCAATTTCCGACTCAGGTGACTGACTGTGTGGAGTTTGCACATTCTCCCCGTGTCTGCGTGGGCTTCCTCCGGGTGCTCCGGTTTCCTCCCACAGTCGCAAAGGTGTGCGGGTCAGGTGTATTGGCCATGCTACATTGCCTGTAGTGTTAGGTTAAAGGGGTAAATGTAGGGGTATGGGTGGGTTGCGCTTCGGTGGGTCGGTGTGGACTTGTTGGGCCGAAAGGCCTGCTTCCACACTGTAAGTAATCTAATCTAACTCTGTTTATATCACAATCGACACTGTGCGTTTTAGCATTACATCCTGCTATCTTTTCGAACATGCTCCCTTCGGCTCTGTCCGGGTTGTATTGCACAGGCTATCAGTTCATCTATTAGTTTGCAGTTTCTAATGCTTGGGACCTTCTCTCTCACATGACAATGTCATTGGCTCTGTAGCTCAGTGGTTAGACCGTTGGCCCTGTAAAGTAAAAATGCACATGAAATATCCCATTCCTCTTTGTCTTTTCAGGAACCTGACGAAGACTATTTGGAAGGGTAGTAAGATGCTGACGTAAGCAATATTCCAGTGAGGCAGGAAGAGCCAGATAAGGCCACATAAACTGCAGAGTTACAGGGAATTAATGTGGGATTTGCACGGACAGGGAGTGACTACTTGCTTCCTTTCACTACGGTAAACAGAGTCTGGTGTTGAAGTCTGACATGGGACAACATAAGCCAAGTGAGTGAAATCCTATTTTCTGGGGGCTCGTCTCTCACCTTACATCTGTCACTCTCTGATGAATTGGTTTTCATGTTTAGATCTGTGGGTCAAAACGAGGTTCAATTTCTCAAGGTAATGTTAACAAATTTTACCCATCTCAAACTTCACCACATTTTTTGTATCGTTTAGTTTGAAATGGTGGGAGACAACATCATTAACATGAAATTTGGGAATGTCAGAGCATATAAGGCTACAGGGTAGGGTTGGAAAATGGGATGGTGTGCTTGTTTCCTTGCTGATTACCCACGATGACGCAATCATTTTGGAGGAGAAACTTATCTCCAGTGCAATCAAGGCCAAAACTGTGTCATTAAGAAACGATGCAACAGGGCCGCAGTCCGAGCTCAATTCCCGCTCAAAATCCTGATAGATATAAAGAAAACATTTATCAACGATCGGGTGATTGAATCGGGAAATCACTGTCAGGGTTCGCAGGGGCAGGAAATTACATAACCTACAAACGTATTCAGATGTGAACTTGTGATGTAAAGGCAAAAAAAATATGCTGGAAAAAGGGATGAGGATCGGCAAGCGGTTGTTTCTGACACGGGCACGTAGAGGAGATTGATGGCTGACGACCCACCAGTACATCCTCGTTCTACAGGCATCCTTGGTGGTCTATTGACTCGGATTTTGCACTTTTACCACCGCGTCCCGGCTTCGATTCCCTGCCAGTGAATGAGAACTTTATTGTTCCTGACCAGAGCAACAGCAAACGCACAGCATCTGTGACAGGATTCCTTGCAAAGTCTCGGATCAGTTAATCGCCCCGATACCATCAGAGTCAATGTCCTGGCCTGACAGAAGGGGCAGATGCCTGGATAATCCCTGCTCCGTCGGTCAGGTCAGCCTTTATTCTCCTCTGATTCCTGTTCCTAATGAATTTCTGAGGAGTTTAAAACCTAACATTGGGTATTCGTTTCGTTTCCTTGTCATTCCCTGCAGCCACAGGAATTGGACGGCTGGGATTGGAAATATGTGCGTGAGCAGCGTCTGGGACTAATCCAGCTTCCACCTCTGTTATGACACTGCGATATTGAATCTGATATCCTCAGGGGCAATTAAGTGATGGATTTATACTCTTGCATATCTAGAATTGAATTCTTATCTCAGCTTCACAACAAAACTTCAGAAGTTTGCGAAAGCCGAAAGCTCTTGCTGTTGAGCCCAGTCGTATTCGAACCTACAATCGCCCAATTTGTAGATAGGCGCATTACCCATTGCGCCACTGGAAAAGGCTTGACAAAAAGCATACAAGCCTTGCTGTTGATTCGTAATCATGCCCGTTATCAATTGTGCCACTGGCCCCGAGCATGCTTGGGGGGAGAATGCTGCAAATTAGTGATGTCAACACGGATATGAACAAGAGCATTCATGTTCACAAAGATTATCACCGTCAATGCGTCACGCCAATATTCCCAACTTTTTGATGCAGCGAATTTCGCAAAGAAAACACACCTGTCCTGATGATGCTGGCATTCACTCTATATCAGATCAAACATTCAAGTGGAATCACTGCTGATCTGATAAATTTAACCTCCAGTTTCCTCCTTTTCGTCGTTAACTCAAGATAAACTCCAGTGTAATCACAACAATGGATATTCCCCTTAATTTTCGGAGCTTTAGATTGCTTTAACGACCTGTGAGATTTCGCAGAAAATTGACTAATATGAAACGAGTTAAAATGCGCTTCTGTAAATTTAGCTCAGTTCAGAGTCTGCCATATGAGAAAGTTTACAGGGAGAAAACATTGCCTCCGTTTCTCTCTGCAAAGATTAAATTTCCTACAGAGTGGAAACAGACCATGTGCCCTAACAAGTGCCCACCGACAGTTCAAAGAATAACCCAGAAGACCCAACCGCCTCTGACAAATACACCTAACATGATCAACAATTTGGCATGGCCAATACAACTGACAATATTTGAATTGTGAGAGAAAACCATAGAATCCGGAGGAAACCCACGCATATTCAACGAGTATGCTTAAACTTCACAGAGACATTAATTCGGTACTGGAATCGCACCCGATCCATGGCTCTGGGAGGGTGCAGTGATAACTACTGAACACTTCCACGGGATGAAACTTGGTAGGATTTATCTTTATAACTGATACATATACCTTGGGAAACATGTTCCCTCAATCTTCAAATATATGCATTAATACGATCTATTTCGTTTCAGATTAAAATAGCTGAGCATCCTTTCCTTCAGTCAGATGTCAAAATGCTCCCTGCTCCATGTCAAAAGGAGCTGAACACGGTGAGGTTGGACCTCACAGCCTGATGTCCCAATGTTCCCCTTCTCAATGTCAATAGAAACTGTTGCAGTTGAGTTGGAGCTCCCAGCCTGATATTACAATAATCCCTGCTGCTCCATGTCAAAAAGAATTGCTCCACGTGAGGCTCAAACTCCCAGCCAAATTTCACAATGCTCCCTGCTCAACAACAATAAAAGGTGCGCCAGGTGACGTTAGAGCTTCCAGCCTCGGCATTTCACGCACCTCTGTACTGTCAGAGATGGACCTCGCCCCCATCGGTTACATCGCTGGTGCCACAGGTGCGTGCTCTTCCCCATCACCATTTCCACTTGGATCTTCGGGGCTGAATCACTCAGTTTTTCTGATTCTCGACGTGAACTGGGATTACACGATATTTCGTACTTCCACACTGTAAGTAATCTAATCTAACTCTGTTTATATCACAATCGACACTGTGCGTTTTAGCAATACATCCTGCTATCTTTTCGAACATGCTCCCTTCGGCTCTGTCTGGGTTGTTTTACACAGGCTATCAGTTCATCTATTAGTTTGCAGTTTCTAATGCATGGGACCTTCTCTCTCACATGACAATGTCACTGGCTCTGTAGCTCAGTGGTTAGACCGTTGGCCCAGTAAAGTAAAAATGCACATGAAATATCCCATTCCTCTTTGTCTTTTCAGGAACCTGACGAAGACCATTTGGAAGGATAGTAAGATGCTGACGTAAGCAATATTCCAGTGAGGCAGGAAGAGCCAGGTAAGGCCACATAAACTGCAGAGTTACAGGGAATTAATGTGGGATTTGCACGGAGAGGGAGAGACTACTTGCTTCCTTTCACTACGGTAAACAGAGTCTGGTGTTGAAGTCTGACAAGGGACAACATAAGCCAAGTGAGTGAAATCCTATTTTCTGGGGGCTCGTCTCTCACCTTACATCTGTCACTCTCTGATGAATTGGTTTTCATGTTTAGATCTGTGGGTCAAAATGAGGTTCAATTTCTCAAGGTAATGTTAACAAATTTTACCCATCTCAAACTTCACCACATTTTTTGTATCGTTTAGTTTGAAATGGTGGGAGACAACATCATTAACATGAAATTTGGGAATGTCAGAGCATATAAGGCTACAGGGTAGGGTTGGAAAAATGGGATGGTGTGCTTGTTTCCTTGCTGATTACCCACGATGACGCAATCATTTTGGAGGAGAAACTTATCTCCAGTGCAATCAAGGCCAAAACTGTGGTGTTGAATCAGATATCAGGATTCAAACCAACCTTTCCTCAGAGATTTCTCTCCCTGTACAATCACGAACCAACCTTTACGCTACTCCTGCGATTTCACTGAGGCATTCCACAATCTAACGCTCACATTACAACGTGCAGTCTGTACTGTTAGGTGCTGTAGCTGGCTGAACGTGCCACTAACCAACCTCGGGACCTTCAAACCAGTCGATGCATTCAGCTTCCCCTGTTGTGAGATTAATCGTCATCTAGCAGAATTTCCTGACATAGACTAGAAACTATTGGAGCATCACGCTCAGGGAGATGATACAGCGCAGTGTTGAGAAAAAGAGGATTTATTGCAAAAAAACATTTTGTGCTACTTTCTGCGTCATTTATTCCATTTGTTCATTCCGCTGTCGTCTGAGTATTGTGTGCAGTTCTGCAGTTCACATTACATCAGGGATAATGTAGCACTGGAAACGGTGCAGAAAAGATTCAACAGGATATTGGCTGATTGAAGATTTTGAGTTATGAAGAGAGATTGAACAGACTGGATCTGTATCTCACTCTGTGGAAGGGTCAGAGAAGCAGAAACCTGCATAACCTTCACCATATTTCGATGTGATTTTGTGATGCTGAGACATACAACGCCGAGTAATGGAAAGTGAGATGAGGATAATCAAGTTTTTGTTTCTGACAAGAGCGCTTACAAGGTGCTTGAGAGTTGTCATGCCAGACAAGCGCTTGATTCTTGAAGTCATACTTGCTGTTGTAATGGACAGGATTCAGTGCTTTCACCACTTTGGTCGGGTTTCGATTCCTAGCCAGGGAGACCGGAATTTATTTTTCTCCTAACAGCGCCAGCAACAAAAGAGGAGCATCTGTTATGTTAGTCCGTTCAATGCCTCGGATTAATTAACGTCCTCGAGAATATCAGAACAATCTTCCATTCTGTTTAAGAAGGGGAAGGTGCATCGGAAATCCCTGATCAATCAGATAGTTCATTCTTCATTCTCCTTTGAAACGGCTTCACAAAGAGTTTCGAAGAATTCTCAAAGCTGCAACTTGGCTACTCATTTTATTTCCTTACCATTTCAAGGAGGCGCAGTGTATGGGTCAGTGCGTTATGGAAATGGAAAATTGCCCATGAGCAGCGTGTTTAATAATTTCAGCTTCCGCTCCTCTGATGATGTTGGGGCATTGAGTGAAGATTCCTGCAGATCAGGAATTCAATCGCTGACTCGGCTTCAGTTCAAAGGGCACGATTGGTTTGTCAGTGTAATAAAAACCTACATTGCTGTCGAGCCAGGTACGAGTCGAACCTACACTCTGCCGACACGTAGTCAGGCGCGTTATCCATTGCTGGTTGAGACATACATGGCAAGACGATCAGCATGTGGGAGACAGCATCACTACATAGACACATTTCCTCAATGTTCGGACATATGTAACCGATTATGAATAATCTCAGAGAAATACAAGTGGCAATGATTTACCATGGACTGGATGGACTGTCCGGCTTCTGTCTGCGCGGGAATGACACCGCGTGTTTAAGCCGTCCCTTGCCCTATCACTGGGACAGAGGGTGAAACAATGGCTAATGTCTAACCCTACATTCCGCGTTAGGCTGTCCGCAGCAACACAGCTCCGGGTCGTTGTGATGACCGCCAGTGAGTGAGCATTTCTCTAGGATCTTCTTTATCTACGAGGAGTGGTGGCTCAGATATCGCAGCAAAGAAACGGACGCCCGTTTTGCATTAGACATTCTGCAGGATTGCTGCGAGAAGAAATCTGAACACCACACAGGCTTCACTCAAGAGAAGTCATGTTATTTACCTGAAGGAAGAATCTCCAGTGTCAATTTATTCCTTTCACACCAGCTCAGCATCTTCCTATTTCTCGGATAAGAGAATTGAGGAGAAAACCCACAAATAAAGTTGTTAACTTCCTGTCGTGCAATTGACTCCTTCCACCGCAAGTCATTGACACTGAGCAGAAGAGCGAATGGACTCTGCCCTCAGCCAGCACAGCTTACACATAGAAACAAAGGTGTTCACCTGTGGAGACAGCCCGGTTCCTTTTTACGGGACAGACAGCAGCATCAGCGAGCAGGGAGACAGAATGGGAAGCAAATGCTCTGGAAACATTTTGATGCTTGGAATTCTGGAGCAATGTGGAATGGAATTTAAACTGAGAAAAAGTCAGCTGCTGGCAAAGTGGGCAGTGAAAACAGGCTGTGGCTCATTGCTCTAGGGACGCATTTTTCTTTTGAGTTTTCAGTGGTTTAGATAAACCGTTCAAATTCCGGAGGGACCCATATGTTCTGTCTGAACTTCAGCAAAAATGTTCGATCAATAATCTCAAAAAGTAGATTTTCTAAATGATGTCGGACTGCTTGAAGTCAGGATGGGGAATAGCGAACATTGAAGTAAATGCGACAAAGGGAAGCACATGGAAAGTTGAAACATGTGTTTCAGATTGTTCACTGTGTCAATCCGACTCTAAACGTATCTTTCACCTGCATTATTGTTCAGTTCAGCACGTGAAACTTCAGTAAGTGGGAAAGTGACGTGATTGGCGACAGCGCTGAAAAGATTGATGTGAATGGTGTCGTGTATGTGCAATTTCACCTGTGAAGGTAGATTGCAAAATTTGGTCAGGTCCTGAAGAACACAAATCTGAAACCTGATCTTCCCTTACCATCGCAAGAGGTGAAAAACCTGCACCATCACCTCCCACTTCACCTCTGTCCATCGCCCGATAGGTACCTTCCACATCCGGCAGAGTTTACTGCATATGCCAACTCCTCTCCTACTGTGTCCGTTTTTCTCGTCGTGGTCTCCTTGACTTTGGGGAGACATGATGCTATGACACAGAGCGTTGTAGATTTTACCTCTGGAAAACACGCACCAAACAGTCCACCGTACTGTTGTCGACTATTTTATCTTCCGCTCCCATTCCATCAAGGGCATGCAAGTCGTGGGACGCCTCCACCATCAAATATAAGTTGCGCAATGAGTGGAGGAAGACCACCTCATCTTCCTCTTTGGGACCATTCCACAACTCGTCATCTACTTTAATTTCGCCAGTTTCCTCACCTCCCCTCCCCTCCCCCCATCGCAGATCAAACCCTCCAACTCGGCACCGCCCTCTTGAACTGTTCGACCTGTCCACCTTCCTTCCCAACTATCGTGTCTATACTCTGTTCCGACCAATCACTGTCTCCCCTGAACCTGCATCTTCTGATTGACTTCCCAGTTCCTTGATCACAACTCCACTCTCACTCTAGCCCCAAGCACCTTCCTATTTTTCTGTCAGTTCCTTTCCACCCCCATTCCTGATGAAGGGCTAATGTCTGAAATGTCGATGTTCCTGCTCCCGACGTTGCCTGTCCAGTTGTGCTTTTCCAGCTCTCCACTATTTTAATCTGCTTGACCTTTTCCATGTCATGAATGGTCGAGACGGAGAAAATAAAGACGAGAAAATTCTCCAACACTAGAAACGATCCGGTCCAACAGAATGTGGGACATTTGACAACCCGTATATTCTGTCCAAAAGCAATGAAGGAATGATGACTTCATTCTCAAAATTACATGCTACATGAAGATGGAAAACTAAGTATTTCTCTGAATCACTGAGAGCTTTCTTTATAGTTATTAAGTTCAGGTGAGCGGAGTCGCGCATTTAGAGCTTAAAGGTGTGCAACCCCGCGGTCAATGTATCAAAGCTGTCTCCTCCTTTGTGGCAGTTCCGCGAGCAATACAATTTGCTGTGCTTCCAGTAAGTCGATGAAATGTGCACGGGAAGGTGATACGCCTGTGAATGCCTTAATACCATTCTTTTGTACTCCGTTGTTCTGCTATGATCTAAATCATGCAACCTCTCTTCACTGAGATGGGAATAAAGTCGTGAAATTGTAAAAATAAAATCAGTTGTGGTGTGTTTCACGCCCTGCTGTAATTTCCCACTCTGTTTCACACAGTAACGTCCTCCCAGCCGATAAAATTTAACAAATATAGGACTGAACCAAATCAATGTCCGCAATTGTATTTTACCGACACGGTGTAACATTCAGTCTCACCATTAATATGGAGAAATCCTATGTGGATGTGGGTATGATCGCTGAGCTAAAAGGTTCATTTCCAGACATTTCGTTACCTTACTAGGTAACATCTTCAGTCGACCTCAGACGAAGCAATGCAGAAAAATCCTGCTTTCTATTTATATGTTTCGGTTTCTTTGGGAGAACACCCTCAGAATACTGACTCTTCTGTTGAATAAAGATCACTTTTACTGTGTCCAGTGAGTGGAAAGAATTGCTGTTGCTGGGAAACATTGCTTTCTGAAACATAAAATTTGGTGTCCATAAATTATGCAATAAAATATCAGCATAAAAAGCTAAATATCACACTGTCACAAACTGAACGAAGCGTCTACCCAGAGGGAGGCGATTGTGTGTTTATACCCCATGCTGAACAGTTTGTTTTTTTAATTCTCAGACTGGGTGAAGTGGGCATTTACCAAAACGTTTTACACTCCAAGTCGCTGCAATATGTTCACAAATAAAACTGACAGCAGCACTTCTCGTGTGATCTAAAGGAGCTGGAAAGAACATTTTGACCAATGAATATCCGCACACAGCACGTTTGTTGACATGGAAAACTCAGGGAGGGAAACATCCGCAACACACCACGCACCTGAACTAATTTGAACTCGCAGCCTTCCGATCTGCAGTCAGATGCGGCACAAGCCCACATCCACACATTTATTACTGTGCTCCAAAAAGTGACGCTATTTTACTGCGACATTTTCACGTTATGACTAGCAAGGAGAAAGATTAATGCCTGTACTATCTCGCTCGAACTCTACTCCTTTGCCTCACGAAACAACGCCTCCTTCTGAAGTCTGTGTTTCCTTTTCACTCTCACACTCCCATATTTCGCCCCTTCTGCAATTCATTATTTCAACTTCTCTCTCCTCGGCCATGCCCCTCCTGCCTCATTGCTTCGGCTCTAAACTTGTTTCTGGGGAGACTGATTCTAGTCTGTACGTCACAGGGTGGATTCCAGGCAGAGACAACTACCAATATAACGATAGACAAAGAATGTGTGAGAGGTAAAACAGACGCAGACTAGGTTTCATTGACATTTTCCCGATAGTGACAGTACATTCAGCCATTTATGCACAATAGTTATCGAAATTCACCAAGGAAATGCATCATGTATATCAGAAAAAAAAAATCCCATCAGAACAGATAATCAACCTTAAGCCAGTGCCAGAATCACGTGTGAGTGACATGTACAGCTGTAAATGCCTGTCGTTGGAAAAAAAAATTCCATTGAATGGTCCGATACCACGTGACCCGTGACTAACCATATTAATGTCCCAGAGGCCAGCTCATGCCCAATGACGTCACATTGCATCTGGAAGCTCCGGGGACATTTTATGAAACAAACTTCCCTGAGGTTCAGGCAGGCCTGCAACAGGAATCTTTGATTGTAAATCCCAACATCAGTTTACATGGGGATATATCTCTACATTAAACAGACTCGAGGCAAACTTGCCATCCTTCCATTTAAAGTTGAAAACCCATCACCCAAAATCCCTCAGGTAGGCTTGGGAACATTCATTCCAGATATTGGCTACTGATTTCTGTGGACACTTGATAAAGTTTAACAATGCTGGCAAGATTAATCCCCATTGGAAGTTCAGCCCAGAGCGTGAAATGCTCGACCAATACTTAAAGCAGTGCTGTAAATTTAGTCTGATTACAGTGGAGAAAGACCCCATAAGTCTAGGTTTGGCCGTGTTTCTAATAAAGACAGAAGTGCGATGACAATTGAAACTAAGGAAATGACAGAGAGATTGCAGAATTGCTTTCTATACAATAACAGGAAAGGTCGTGTCCTGGTGACGTGAATGAGTTTTCTGGGACTGGGATCAAACTGTCGCCATCTCTCCACAATGAAAGTCTCAACCTGTATTTTGGGATAGTAAAACTGATAGAGGAGAATTGCTAATTCAGTAACTGCAGTCTGAAGCTGAAAATTGCTGACACCCAGGTTTCAGAATCTTACAGAACATTTTTATACCTCAGACTCTATGGTGCATTTAGTCAGCATATTATGCTGTACACCAAAAATATTAGTGACTTACTATGATTCTTTACCAAAGAATTAGGGTCAGACCACTCAAGGTGCATGTTCAGAATCACTTCCACAAACTGTGTTTTTCAGATGTTTGGAGCTCTTTTGGACATTTAGCAGTGGAAATTGAATGATTTGTTATCTTTAAATCTGAGATAGACAGTTTTTATTGCAGAGAACGCAGTCACACTCTGTAGATGAAATATTTCAAATCAGTCAGTGGTCAGGGACAGAAAGGTGTAACTATGAGTGAGGCAGCTAGAGGGAACCAGAGGGTAGTACTGAAGGTGTCTCAGCCCTTCAGCTTAACAGATTTGAGGTACTTTCTCCCTGTGTGATTAACATAGAAACTAGAACAGTACAGTGCAGAACAAGCCCTTCAGCTCTCAATGTTGCACCGACTTGTGAACTGATCTAAGCTCATCTGCCCACACTATCCCAGCATCGTCGATATGCTTATCCAATTATTGCCTAAATGCCCCTAATGTGGATGAGTTGACTACATTAGCAGGCATGTCATTCCACGCACTTACCACTCTCTAAGTAATGAACTTGCGGCTGGCAAACGCCGTAAGTCTATCACCGCTCAATTTGCAGCTGTGCCCTCTCAGATTCGCTGACGTCATCATCCTCGGAAATAAGTCGATCACTTTCTTTCCTATTTAATCCTCAGGTCATCTTGTATGCCTCAAATAAATTCGCTCTGAGCCTTCTTCTCTCCAGTGATAACATAATCAGGTCTCTCAGCATTTCCCCATAAGATCTTCCCTCCAGATCAGGCAACATCCTAGGAATTCTCGTTTGCACATTTTCCAATGCTTCCAGTTCCTTCCTGTAGTGGGGGTCCAGACGAATACACAATATTCCATGTGTGGCCGCATTAGCGTTTTGTAGAGTTGCAGAATGACATTATGGCTCCGGAACTCAATCTTTCAACTAATAAAACCTGACACGTTGTATGCCTTCTTATCAGCACTATCGACCAGAATGCCAAGTTTCAGGGATCAATGTACACGGACTCCAAGATTACTCTGTACACCAACACTACCAAGGATCTTTTCATTGACACAATATTCTGCCTTCCTGTTAATCTCCCAAAATGGGTCACTCAGATTTATCTGCATTGAACTCCATTTGCCACCCTTCAGCCCAAACCTGCAGTTTATTCACGTCACCCTGCCACCTGCAACGTTCTTCCAAACTGTCTAAGACTCCACCGACTTTCGTGTCTTCGAACATAGAACACAGTGCCACGCAGATCACGCGCTTCGGCCCTCAATGTTGCGACGACCTGTGAACTAATCTATCGTCATTCCCCTATCCATGTGTTTACCCAAGGATTATTTAAATTTCCGTAATGTGTCTGAGTTAATTACATTGGCAGGCAGGGTCTCATCATCATCCATGTGCTTACCCAAGGATTATTTAAATTTCCATAATGTGGCTGAGTTAATTACATTGACAGGCAGGGCACTCTCTGACTAAAAGAGCCTGTGTCTTACATCTGTCTTAAATCTATCAACTCTCAAGTTGTAGTTATTCACCCTCATCCAGTCTGACATCATCATCCTAGGAAAACTATGTTCACTGTCTACCCTATATCATTCTCTGATCATCTTTTATGTCTCTATCAAATCCATTTTAGCCTTCTTCTTTCCCATGAGAACAGAACGCAATCTCTCAGCTTTTTCTCATGAGACCTTCCCTTCAGACCACGCAACACCCTGGCAAACCTCCTCTGCACATTTTCCAATTCTTCCATTTCCTTCTGGTAATGGGGCGACCAGAATTGAACACAATGTTCCAAGTACAGCTGCTCTAGCGTTTTGTATAGTTGTAGCACCACATTATGGATGTGGAAATCAATCAATCGAAATAAAACCGAACACAATGTATGGCATCTTAACAGTAATATCAACCTGGGTGGCAACTTTCAGGGATCATTGTACATGGACTCCAAGATCACTGTGCCTATTCACACTGCCAAGCACAAGAAGTTTTCTGCCTTCTTGTTAGTTTTCCCAAAGTGAATCACCTCATATTTAGCTGCACTGAACTCAATTTGCACCTCTCAGACTAATTCTCCAGTTTATCCAAGTCCTCCTGCAACTTGCAACCATCTTCCACACTCTGCACTACTCCACTGACTTTACCGTCATCTGCAATCTTACTAACCCATCCACCTATACCTGCGTCCAAGTCATTATCAAAATGACAAACAGCAGTGGTACCAAAAGCGATCCTACAATGTGGAACTTTATCACAAGCTTTACTGAAGTCCATGCACGCTACTTCAACTGCTCTACCCTCATCCACATGCTTCGTCGCATTCTCCAAATACTTATTGAGTTTTGTGAGAAATGACTTGCCCTTGACAATACCATGTTGACTGTCTGCAATCAACTTTTTGCTTGAAGATGATTATAAATCCTACCGCTTACAATCCTTTCCAATATTTTTTCCGACATCAGTTGTAAGGCTCACTGGTGTATAATTACCTAGGTCATCTCTACTGCCCTTTTTGTACAAGGGCACAATGTTGGCAATTCTCCACTAATCTCGTACTAAGAATATAAACAATAACAGCTCAAAGAGCAACGCCAAATGCTACACCGTCTCCCCCAGCTTCTCTCAGAATCCTCGTATCAATCCCATCTGGCCAAGGGGATTTGTCGACTTCCACTACTTCTAGAATTGATAACACCTCCTCCTTACTCAACTCGATCCTTTCTAGTCTAATATCCCACATCACACTTTTCTCCCCTACAGTATCCTCCTTTTTCCTGAGTGAAAACAGTTGGGGAATATCGTTTAGAACGTCTCCAGTCTCCAAAGTGCCAAACACAACTTCCCACTTCTGTCTTTGACTGGTCCTATCCTACCCCAGAAGGATAATTCAAATACCTATAAAAAACTTTCGGGTTCTACGTCATTGTACCTGACAAATATTGCTCACCTGATCTCATTGTTCCTCTTATGTCTGTCTTTAAATACTTATATGCCAATCTGTAACTCTCCATCGCCTCATCTGAACCATCTTGTCTCAACGTCACAATATTGTGTCCCCAATGACTAAACGTCTCCTCCTTTCCCACCTTCGGTTCTATCCAATAGGGGCAGACTCTGAGCCAGAGCCCTGGGACTTACTGCAAGCCCCTGATAAGTCGTCCCAGAACAGTAACCAAAACGGTATTCTTGTTTTTGTTTCCAGCAGAATGACCACAGGAGATCCATGCACTGACCTACCCTTCGAGCAGTTACCCAGCTTTCGACGTGGCTGTGAGAACGTTGGCTGTAGGGCGGATGAATAAATTGCGGACACAAATGTGGTAGAGTGGACGATTCAAAAGGTTGGAGTGAAGAAAAATATCGGTATAATCGAGGATAGCAGATGCCAGGAAACAGAGACTCTTCCCTATTGCCTAAATCAAATGCCCCGATGGCTGTGTTTCCTGCCTGCTGCCGAGTTTCAGGATATTTTTCTGGACTACAGAGCAATTTGGTTTGTGAGAGGAACAACACCGTTGTTGACATTGGTAGAAAGAGTAATGAGTTTCTGCTGATGGAATTTAGTTTGTGCTAAATTAGAAAACAGATACAAATCGGTGTTACCTCTGGATCCATAAGTAAATCGGCACAAGATCAGCAAGATTAGCGAGGTAAATGCGTGATTTAAAGACTGGTGTGTGAGAAATACATGTTATTTCTTGATATTGGGGTTAGAACTGACGACGGATAGAACTGTTCCGATGGGACAGTTTCCACCTGCATGATGTTGCGACCAAAGTCCTTGAGAATCTGATGACAAGGGGACGGTTGAGAGCACTGTAAATTAAACTATGGGGGTTAGTTGCAATTGCATCGAAAATTATATGAAAAACTTCAAGAAGTGGAGGGCTTTGCACGGGTTAAGGTTTCCACAACAAGTAATAGGACAGAAACTAAGTTATGGATAAGGAATCTATTCTAGAATAGCAATTCAGGGGACAACTCTGAGAAGAGGAGCAGTCACGGCATGCGTGAGGGTGTTGTACCTAAACAGACACAGTATATGAAAAAAAGATAAACGAGTTTGAAGCACAGTTTGAAATTGGCTGGTACGTTATTTTTGTGGGTATCACAGAGACGTGGTTGCAAGGGGATCAGGCCTCGGAGACCACTACCAGTGCAATGGATAGAGTAGATAACATTTGTTGCTCACGACGTGGCCTCCCCTATATCGACAAACAGAAAACCAAATTGTGGATCGTTACAGGGAAAACTCTGGGACACCTGCACCAACCACACCTCCCCGTTACTGAACAATTAAAATCCCCTTTCTACTCCACGAAGGACATGCAGATTCTGGGCCTGCTCCATCGCCAAACACAAACTACCTGACACTTAGAGGAAAGAAGCCTCATCTTCCGCTGCTCCACCCTGCGACCCCACGGGATAAATGTGGATTTCACCTGTTTTCTCAATTCCACTCCCCGCAACTTATTCCAAGCCTCCAACTCGGCACCGCCGTTTTCACCTGTTCATCATCTTTCACATCTATCCACTCCACACTCCTATCAACCCATCATATTATCCCGCATCTTCATCTACTTTCTGCATTCTCAGCTATCTTGCCCCGAACCCCACTCATCTCCCAATTATCTCTCAGCTCCCCTGCCTACGAACTTCATTCCAGATGAAGGGCTTATGACTGAAAACTCGATTCTCCTGATACTCGGATGCAGCCTGGCCTGCTGCACTTTTTCAGAGCCACTCTTGTGATTTTCATCTCCAGGATCTGCAGTGCTCACATTCCTCCTGAGATTTGCAAAGTGCAACCTACAATGGACAGGCATTGTAGCTGAACCATTTGGAGGTGATGAGTGTACCAAATTACCAGGAAAACCCGTCTTCAGCTCAAAACTTGAGCTTGGCTCCACTTGGCCACCGTCACCTCTGACAAACCGCCAATGACTTTCCCTTTTCCTGATGTCCGCTCTGTTCTTGTTTAAAGCCAATTGCACATCAGGTAATTGCAGCTGGTACTGAGGATGTCGGACTTTAACATGCATGGATGTCATTCCGATGCTTTCCTTTAATGATCAGGGCAGTAAGTATAGCATTAATAGAATATCTTGCAGCAGTGCAGTGAGTATAGAAAAATCTGATCGTTTTGCGGCAGTACAGGAGGTAGGATTGACTGCATCGTAACATTGTGTGCAACTCCAGTCTGCCTTCTGAGGAAATTATGAGCAAACGTTGAAAGAGTTCCAAAAAGATTTGGAAGTATGTTACCAGTGTTGGAGGGTTTGAGCTATAGGGAGAGGATAAATATGCTGTGGCTGTTTTTCCTGGAGAGTCAGAGGCTGAGGGATGCACTTACAGATATTCATAAAATCATGAAGTGCATGGATGGGGTAAATAGATAAGTTCGTATCCCTGCGGTAGGGCTAGTCCAGAATTAGAGGCCAGAGATTTAGGGAAACATTTAAAAGGGATCTAAGGGGCAACATTTTCACGCAGAGGCTGGTGCGTGTATGGGAATAGCGGTCAAAGAAAATGGTGGAGTCTGGTACAATTTCGCCAAACAAAAAAAATAAAACATATTAATAGTTACATGAGTAGGAAGGGTTTGGCGAAATATGGGCCAAGTGCTGGCAAATGAGACGAGATTAGGTTCGGATATCTGGTCGGCATTGACAAGTTGATCCGATGGATACGTTTCTGTTGTGTAAATCTCTATGACTCTGTGAGTAATCCACTGCGTCATTCTGCTTCAAAAGGCCAGGCAGTATTTCACATTGATTACTGTAATTTTTAACCATTAACAGGCCATGGCACAGATACCGCTAAATCTTAATTACTAGACAACCATGGAAGTTCACTGTTGATATCAGACTGGGCAATATCTGATTCAATATTCCATTCCCCCATCTTTCAGTACATGATTCATTCAGCTCTGTTACATCTTGTTTGAAATACACAGACTATTCAGTCATCTATTAGACTGCAGTGTTTAGGTCAGGAGACCCCACCTTAGAGCAATGCTGCTGTATCACGGTGGTTGAAGCAATGTTTTTTTTAAACCTGGGGTTGTGAGTTTGTGCCTTCCTAAGGCACGTGTGAAATTTGACAAACCTGCCGCGTGCAACATTCAAAGGAGCACTTTGCAGCAAACGGATTCTGCTGTGCAAGCCTGAAAAGGGACAAGTATGCCAAGCCGGTCAAATCCTACTTCCTGGATTTGGTCATTTCTGAGGCCAATGTCACTCTTGGGGGATGTCACTGCATGATTCACTCTGTCGGTGAAAATGAGTCTCAGTTCCACGAGGGAGCATGAACACATTTTTTTTTCAATCTTAGGCAAAATCAGAGGTTGCTGAAAGACCTGGTTCGGAGGAATTGCCACCGAACCCGTAACTTTATATTCGATATAACATCACAGATGCTACCAGAACTGGTGAGCTTTTACAGCCACTTCTACTTTTGTTTCTCATCTCAAATTTCAGTCCGATTTGTCGTTGAAGTGTAAAATATTCCAGTGAAAATATCATTGAGATGACCACTTGAAACTTCAGTGCAAACAAGGCAAACGCCAAGTGCTGAAAACTGGAATGATGGCCTCCGAACGGTGAAGTAAAATGCTCGATGACTTCATCAGATTCGACGAGAAAGTTATCTCCAAAGACCAAAAATAACTAATAAAGCTGTTTTGAAACAAAGGCGAAATGTGATCTTGCTTATATCCCCGGTGGCAGAGTGAGTAGGAGTCGGTGCTTCTACCACCGTTGCTCAGCTTCCGGTTCCTGATCTGAAAATTCGATTTTATTGTAGCAGACTGTTGCAACAGCAAAATCAGAGCAGATATGACGGGAATCAGTTAAT
>NC_057717.1:55348184-55360317 GCF_004010195.1 Chiloscyllium plagiosum
GCAAAAAGCATACAAGCCTTGCTGTTGATTCGTAGTCATGCCCGTTTTCAATTGTGCCACTGGCCCCGAGCATGCTTGGGGGGAGAATGCTGCAAATTAGTGATGTCAACACGGATATGAACAAGAGCATTCATGTTCACAAAGATTATCACAGCCAAGGCTTCACGCCAATATTCCCAACATTTTGAAGCAGCGAATTTCGCAAAGAAAACACATCTGTCCTAATGATGCTGGCATTCACTCTATATCAGATCAAACATTCAAGTGGATCACTGCTGATCTGATAAATTTAACTTCCAGTTTCCTCCTTTTCGTTGTTAACTCAAGATAAACTCCAGTGTAATCACAACAATGGATATTCCCCTTAATTTTCGGAGCTTTAGATTGCTTTAACGACCTGTGAGATTTCGCAGGAAATTGACTAATATGAAACGAGTTAAAATTCGCTTCAGTAAATTTAGCTCAGTGCAGAGTCAGCCATATGAGAAAGTTTACAGGGAGAAAACATTGCCTCCGTTTCTCTCTGCAAAGATTAAATTTCCTACAGAGTAGAAACAGACTATTTGCCCTAACAAGTGCCCACCGACAGTTCAAAGAATAACCCAGAAGACCCAACCGCCTCTGACTAATACACCTAACATGATCAACAATTTGGCATGGCCAATACAACTGACAATATTTGAATTGTGAGAGAAAACCATAGAATCCGGAGGAAACCCACGCTTATTCAACGAGTATGCTCAAACTCCACAGAGACATTAATTCGGTACTGGAATCGCACCCGATGCATGGCTCTAGGAGGGTGCAGTGATAACTACTGAACATTTCCACGGGTTAAAACTTGGCAGGATTTATAACTGATACGTATACGTTGGGAAACATGTTCCCTCAATCTTCAAATATATGCATTAATAAGATCTATTTCATTTCAGATTAAAATAGTTAAGCATCCTTTCCTTCAGCCAGATGTCAAAATGCTCCCTGCTCCATGTCAAAAGGAGCTAAACACGGTGAGGTTGGATCTCACAGCCTGATGTCCCAATGTTCCCCTTCTCAATGTCAATAGAAACTGTTGCAGTTGAGTTGGAGCTCCCAGCCTGATATTACAATAGTCCCTGCTGCTCCATGTCAAAAAAAATTGCTCCACGTGAGGCTCAAACTCCCAGCAAATTTCACAATGCTCCCTGCTCAACAACAATAGAAGGTGCACCAGGTGACGTTAGAGCTTCCAGCCTCGGCATTTCACGCACCTCTGTACCGTCAGAGATGGACCTCGCCCTCATTGGTTACATCGATGGTGTCACAGGTGCGTGCGCTTCCCCATCACCATTTCCACTTGGATCGTCGGGGCTGTATCACTCAGTTTTTTCTGATTCTCGACGTGAGCTGGGATTGCACGATATTTTGTGGCAGTGTTTACTTGATTTTCTGAGCAAATTGGTGAAGAAAACGGATGTTAAACTACATTTTTATTTGGGTATACATTTCAACAATACCCTGCAGTATTTCCTAAGCCTTTGATGTTTTGTAGAAGTCCATCAATCTCAGCATTCAACAACTCCAAGTTAAATATGCAGCCGACTCTGTGTACCCAACATTTCAGACACTGTTTGGCAATGATTTCTGTTGTGCTCGTTGAGCTGTTCCTGATATATCCTCTGTCACTATCCTTACTGCTATTGAATAGTATTTTTACATGTGGCACCAGGAACGTGCTTTGCCTTGTGGCTCCCACAAGTTCAGCTCCAGTCTGAGTTATGTAAAAACCCATCTTTTCCTTTGTATGTCACGTAATGCCTGATGTCCCAATGTTCCCTTCTCAATGTCAATAAAAACTGCTGCAGGTGAGGTTGGAGCTGGCAGCCTGATATTCCAATTATTCCTGCTGCTCCGTGCTGAGCAAACACGGGAAGGAATTAGTAACATACGACATGAAAACACACTTCGAGGCGATTATTTCACGCCTTCAAACACCCGCTTTCTCCCATCTCAGAATTTCAGATATCAGGATTCAAACCCACCTTTCCTCAGAGATGTCTCTCCCTGTACAATCACGAACCAACCTTTAGGCTGCTCCTGCGATTTCACTGAGGCATTCCACAATCTAACGCTCACATTACAACGTGCAGTCTGTACTGTTAGGTGCTGTAGCTGGCTGAACGTGCCGCTAACCAACATTGGGACCAGTATCAGGCTCAGGGAGATGATACAGCGCAGTGTTGAGAAAAAGAGAATTTATTGCAAAAGAGCACTTTGTGCTACTTACTGCGTCATTTATTCCATTTGTTCATTCCGCTGACGTCTGAGTATTGCGTGCAGTTCTGCAGTTCACATTACATCAGGGATAATGTAGCACTGGAAACGGTGCAGAAAAGATTCAACAGAATATTGGCTGATTGAAGATTTTGAGTTATGAAGAGAGATTGAACAGACTGGTGTTATTTTACTTACGGAAGAGTAGATTTTGAAAAGGCATGATTGAGATACAAAATAATGGAGGACATGGGTAGGGTAGACTGAAAGAAACGTTTCCTTTTGATGATCACCGGAGGAGATAGATTTAAGGTAAAAGGCGGAAAGAGTTGTGAAGATATGCAGTAAAACGTAAACAGCCAACGAGTGTTTCAATCTGTATCTCACTCTGTGGAAGGTTCAGAGAAGCAGAAACCCGCATAACCTTCACCGGTATTTCTATGTTATTTTGTGATGCTGAGCCATACAATGCCGAGTAATGGAAAGTGAGATGAGGATAATCAAGTTGTTGTTTCTGACAAGAGCGCTCACAAGGTGCTTGAGAGTTGTCACGCCAGACCAGCGCTTGAATCTTGAAGTCATACTTGCTGTTGTAATGGACAGGATCAGTGCTTTCACCACTTTGGTCGGGTTTCGATTCCTAGCCAGGGAGACTGGAATTTATTTTTCTCCTATCAGCGCCAGCAACAAAAGAGGAGCATCTGTCATGTTAGTCCGTTCAATGCCTCGGATTAATTAATGTCCTCGAGAACATCAGAACAATCTTCCATTCTGTTTAAGAAGGGAAAGGTGCATCGGAAATCCCTGATCAATCAGATAGTTCATTCTTCATTCTCCTTTGAAACCGCTTCACAAAGAGTTTCGAAGAATTCTCAAAGCTGCAATTGGCTACTCATTTTATTTCCTTGCCATTTCAAGGAGGCGCAGTGTATGGGTCAGTGCGTTATGGAAATGGAAAATTGCCCATGAGCAGCGTGTTTAACAATTTCAGCTTCCGCTCCTCTGATGATGTTGGGGCATTGAGTGAAGATTGCTGCAGATCAGGAATTCAAACGCTGACTCGGCTTCAGTTCAAAGGGCGAGATTGGTTTGTCAGTGTAATAAAGACCTACATTGCTCTCGAGCCAGGTACGAGTCGAACCTACACTCTGCTGACACGGAGTCAGGCGCGTTGTCCATTGATGGTTGAGACATGCATGGCAAGACGATCAGCATGTGGGAGACAGCATCACTACACAGACACATTTCCTCAATGTTAGGACATATGTAACCGATTATGAATAATCACAGAGAGATACAAGTGGCAAAGATTCACCATGGACGGGATGGACTGTCCGGGTTCTGTCTGCGTGGGAATGACGCCACGTGTTTAAGCCGTCCCTCGCCCTATCACTGGGAGGGTGAAATAACGGCTAATGTCTAACACTACATTCCGCGTTAGGCTGTCCGGGTCCTTGTGATGACCGCCAGTGAGTGAGCATTTCTCTTGGGTCTTCTTCATCTCCGTGGAATGGTGGCTCAGATATCGCAGCAAAGAAACGGACGCCCGTTTTGCATTAGACATTCTGCAGGATTGCTGCGAGAAGAATTCTGAACACCACACAGGCTTCACTCAAGAGAAGTCACGTTATTTACCTGAAGGAAGAATCTCCAGTGTCAATTTACTCCTTTCCCACCAGCTCAGCATCTTTCTATTTCTCGGATAAGAGACTTTAGGAGAAAATCCACAAATAAAGTTGCTAACTTCCTGTCGTGTAATTGACTCCTTCCACCGCAAGTCATTGACACTGAGCAGAAGAGCGAATGGACTCTGCCCTCACCCAGCACAGATTACACATAGAAACAAAGCTGTTCACCAGTGGAGACAGCCCGGTTCCTTTTTACAGGACCGACAGCAGCATCAGCGAGCAGGGAGACAGAATGGGAAGCAAATGCTTTGGAAACACTTTGATGCTTGGAATTCTGGAGCAATGTGGAATGGAATTTAAACTGAGAAAAATTCAGCTGCTGGCAGAGTGGGCAGTGCAAACAGGCTGTGGCTCATTGCTCAAGGGATGCATTTTTCTTTTGAGCTTTCAGTGGTTTAGATAAATCGTTCAAATTCCGGAGGGACCCATATGTCCTGTCTGCATTTCTGCAAAAATAATCTCAAAAAGTAGATTCTCTAAATGACGTCGGACTGCCTGAAGTCACGATGGGGAATAGCGAGCATTGCAGTAAATGCGACAAAGGGAAGCACATTGAAAGTTGAAAATGTGTTTCAGATTCTTCACTGTGTCAATCCGACTCTAAATGAATCTTTCACCTGCATTATTGTTCAGTTCAGCACGTGAAACTTCAGTAAGTGGGGAAGTGAAGTGATTGGCGACAGCGCTGAAAAGATTGATGTGAATGGTGTCGTGTATGTGCAATTTCACTTGTGAAGGTAGATTGCAAAATTTGGTCAGGTCCTGGAGAACAGAAACCTGAAACCTGGCCTTCCCTTACCACCGCAGGAGGTGAAAAACTTGCACACTCACCTCCTCATTCTCCTCTGTCCATCGCCCGATAGGTAACTTCCACATCCGGCAGAGTTTACTGTGTATGCCGACTCCCCTTCCACTGTGTCCGTTTTTCTCGTCGTGGTCTCCTTGACTTTGGGGATACATGATGCTATTACACAGAGCGTTGTAGATTTTACCTCTGGAAAACACGCACCAAACAGTCCACCGTACTGTTGTCGACTATTTTATCTTCCGCTCCCATTCCATCAAGGGCATGCAAGTCGTGGGACTCCTCCACCATCAAATATAAGTTGCACAATGAGTGGAGGACGACCATCTCATCTTTCTCTTTGGGACCATCCAACAACTCGTCATCTACTTTAATTTCGCCAGTTTCCTCACCTCCCCTCCCCCATCGCAGATAAAAACCTCCAAATAGGCACCGCCCTCTTGAACTGTTCGACCTGTCCATCTTCCTTCCCACCTATCATGTCTTCACTCTGTTCTGACCAATCACTTTCTCCCCTGAACCTGCATCTACTGATTGACTTCCCAGTTCCTTGATCCCAACTCCACTCTCACTCTTGCCCCAAGCACCTTCCTATTTTTTCTGTCAGTTCCTTTCCACCCCCCATTCCTGATGAAGGGCTAATGTCTGAAATGTCGATGTTCCTGCTCCCGACGTTGCCTGTCCAGTTGTGCTTTTCCAGTACAGCTCTCCACTATTTTAAACTGCTTGACCTTTTCCATGTCATGAATGGTCGAGACGGAGAAAATGAAGGCGAGAAAATTCTCCAACGCCAGAAACGATCCAGAACGACCAGGTAGAAATTGAATGACACGAGAAAAATAATTAGAAATGACACGAGGAAAATGTGTTCGCGAGGGAGTGGTGCATGTCCGTAAATCACTGTCAGAGACTGACAAAGAGTAAGATTCCATGGATGCAAAACGGAATTCAATGTTAATCTGAAAAGGAACAATATTCTGAGTTACATGGAGAGAGCAATAAAATCACAGCAGATAGAAGGTCAACTGCCCACTGTGCTCCAAAAAGTGACGCTATTTTACTGCGACATTTTCACGTTATGACTAGCAACAGAGGAGAAAGTTTAATGCCTGTACTATCTCGCTCGAACTCCACTCCTCTGCCTCACGAAACAACGCCTCCTTCTGAATTCTGTGTTTCTTTTTCACTCTCACACTCCCATATTTCGCCCCTTCTGCAATTCATTATTTCAACTTCTCTCTCCTCGGACATGCCCCTCATGCCTCATTGCTTCGGCTCTAAACTTGTCTCTGGGGAGACCGATTCTAGTCTGTACGTCACAGGGTGGATTCCAAGCAGAGACAACTACCAAAATAACGAGAGACAAAGAATGTGTGAGAGGTAAAACAGGCGCGGACTAGGTTTCATTGAAATTTTCCCGATAGTGACCAGTACATTCAGCCATTTATGTACAATAGTTCTCGAAATTCACCAAGGAAATCCATCATGTATATCAGAAAACAAAAATCCCATCAGAACAGATGATTGACCTTAAGCCAGTGCCAGAATCACGTGTGCGTGACATGTACAGCTGTAAATTCCTGTCGTTGGAAAAAAATTCCATTGAATAGTCCAATACCACGTGACCCGTGACCAACTATATTCATGTCCCAGAGGCCAGCTCATGCCCTATGACGTCACATTGCACCTGGAAGCTCCGGAGACATTTTATGAAACAAACTTCCCTGAGGTTCAGGCAGGTCTGATTGTACATCCCAACATCAGTTTACATGGGGATATATCTCTACATTAAACAGACTCGAAGCAAACTTGCCTTCCTTCCACTTAAAGTTGAAAACCCATCACCCAAAATCCCTCAGGTAGACTTGGGAGCATTTATTCCAGATGTTGGCTACTGATTTCTTTGGACACTTGATAAAGTTTAATCATGCTGGCAAGATGAATCCCCATTGGAAGTTCAGCGAACAGCCTGAAATGCTCGACCAATACTTAACGCAGTGCTGTAAATCTAGTCTGTTTACAGTGAAGAAAGACCCCATAAGTCTATGTTTGTCCGTGTTTCTAATAAAGACAGAAGTACGATGACAATTGAAACGAAGGAAATGACAGACAGGTTGCAGAATTGCTTTCTATACAATAACAGAAAGTTCGTGTCCTGGTGACATGTATGAGTTTGCTGGGACTGGGATCAAACTGTCGCCATCTCCACAATGAAAGTCTCAGACTGTATTTCGGGATAGTAAAACTGATAGAGGAGAATTGCTAATTCAGTAACTGCAGTCTGAAGCAGAAAATTGCTCACATCCAGGTTTCAGAATCTTACAGAACATTTTTTATACCTCAGACTCTATGGTGCATTTAGTCAGCATATTAAGCTGTACACCGAAAATATTAGTGACTTACCATGATTCTTTACCTAAGAATTAGGGTCAGACCACTCAAGGTGCATGTTCAGAATCACTTCCACACACTGTGTTTTTCAGATGTTTGGAGCTCTTTGGAACACTCAGCAGTGGAAATTGAATGATTTGCTATCTTTAAATCTGAGGTAGACAGTTTTTTTTATTGCAGAGGACGTAGTCAAACTCCGTAGATAAACTATTTCAAATCAGTCAGTGGTCAGGGACAGAAAGGTGGAACTATGAGTGAGGCAGATAGAGGGAACCAGAGGGAAGTACAGAAGGTGTCTCAGCCCTTCAGCTTAACAGGTTTGAGGCACTTGATCCCTGTGTGATTAACATAGAATAAACTAGAACAGTACAGTGCAGAACAAGCCCTTCGGCTCTCCATGTTGCATCGACTTGTGAACTGATCTAAGCTCATCTGCCCACATTATCCCAGCATCGTCGATATGCTTATCCAAGTATTGCTTAAATGCCCCTAATGTGGATGAGTTGACTACATTAGCAGGCATGTCATTCCATGCACTTACCACTCTCTGAGTAATGAAGTTGCAGCTGGCAAACGCCGTAAGTCTATCACCGCTCAATTTGCAGCTGTGCCCTCTCGGATTCGCTGACGTCATCATCCTCGGAAAAAAGTCGATCACTTTCTTTCCTATTTAATTCTCAGGTCATCTTGTATGCCTCTAACAAATTCGCTTTGAGCCTTCTTCTCTCCAGTGAGAACATAATCAAGTCTCTCAGCATTTCCCCATAAGATCTTCCCTCCAGATCAGGCAACATCCTAGGAATTCTCCTCTGCACATTTTCCAATGTTTCCAGTTCCGTCCTGTAGTGTGGGTCCAGACGTATACACAATATTCAATGTGCGGCCGCATTAGCGTTTTGTAGAGTTGCAGAATGAAATTATGGCTCCGGAACTCAATCTTTCTACCAATAAAACTTGACACATTGTATGCCTTCTTATCCGCACTATCGACCAGTATGCCAAGTTTCAGGGATCAATGTACACGGACCCAAAGATTACACTGTACACCAACACTACCAAGAATCTTTTCATTGACACAATATTCTCCCTTCCTATTAGTCTCCCCAAAATGGGTCACTCAGATTTATCTGCATTGAACTCCATTTGCCGCCCTTCAGCCCAAACTGTCAGTTTATTCAAGTCGCCCTGCCACCTGCAACGTTCTTCCAAACTGTCTACGACTCCACCGACTTTCGTGTCTTCGAACATAGAACACAGTGCCATGCAGATCACGCGCTTCGGCACTCAATGTTGCGTCGACCTGTGAACTAATCTATCATCATCCCCCATCCACGTGTTTACCCAAAATTTCCGTAATGTGTCTGAGTTAATTACATTGGCTGGCAGGGTCTCATCATCATCCATGTGCTTACACAAGGATTATTTGTAGTTATTCACCCTCATCCAGTCTGACATAATCATCCAAGGAAAACTATTTTCACTGTCTACCCTATATCATTCTCTGATCATCTTTTATGTCTCTATCAAATTAGGGCGGCACGGTGGCACAGTGGTTAGCACTGCTGCCTCACAGCACCAGAGACCTGGGTTCAATTCCCGCCTCAGGCGACTGACTGTGTGGAGTTTGCACGTTCTCCCCGTGTCTGCGTGGGTTTTCTCCGGGTGCTCCGGTTTCCTCCCACCATCCAAAGATGTGCAGGGTCAGGTGAATTGGCCATACTAAATTGTCTGTAGTGTTAGGTAAGGGGTAAATGTAGGGGTATGGGTGGGTTTCGCTTCGGCGGGTCGGTGTGGACTTGTTGGGCCGAAGGGCCTGTTTCCACACTGTAATCTAATCTAATCCATTTTAGCCTTCTTCTTTCATATGAGAACAGAACGCAATCTCCCAGCTTTTTCTCATGAGACCTTCCCTTCAGACCACGCAACACCCTGGCAAACCTCCTCTGCACATTTTCCAATTCTTCTATTTCCTTCTGGTAATGGGGTGACCAGAATTGAACACAATGTTCCAAGTACAGCTGCACTAGCGTTTTGTATAGAAAAGCACCACATTATGGCTGTGGAAATCAATCAATCAAAATAAAACCGAACACAATGTATGGCATCTTAACAGTACTATCAACCTGGGTGGCAACTTTCAGGGATCATTGTACACGGACTCCAAGATCACTGTGCCCATTCACACTGCCAAGAACAAGAAGTTTTCTGCCTTCTTGTTAGTTTTCCCAAAGTGAACCACCTCACATTTAGCTGCATTGAACTTGATTTGCACCTCTCAGACTAATTCTACAGTTTATCCAAGTCCACCTGCAACTTGCAACCATCTTCCACACTGTCCACTACGCCACTGACTTTACCGTCATCTGCAATCTTACTAACCCATATGCCTGCGTCCAAGTCATTATCAAAGTGACAAACAGCAGTGGTACCAAAAGCGATCCTGCATTTACTCCAACAGCCTACAACGTGGAACGTTATCACAAGCTTCACTGAAGCCCATGCACTACTTCAACTGCTCTACCCTCATCCACATGCTTCGTCACATTCTCCAAATACTTATTGAGTTTTGTGAGAAATGACTTGCCCTTGACAATACCATGTTGACTGTCTGCAATCAACTTTTTGCTTGCAAGATGATTATAAATCCTACCGCTTACAATCCTTTCCAATATTTTTTTCCTACATCAGTTGTAAGGCTCACTGGTCGATAATTACCTGGGTCATCTCTACTGACCTTTTTGAACAGGGTCACAATGTTGGCAATTCTCCACTAATCTCGTACGAAGAATATAAACAATGACAGCTCAAGGAGCAACGCCAGCAACCTTTCCCCCAGCTTCTCTCAGAATCCTCGTATCAATCCCATCTGGCCAAGGGTACTTGTCTACTTCCACTACTTCTAGAATTGATAACACCTCCTCCTTAGTCAACTCGATCCTTTCTAGTCTAATATCCCACATCACACTTTTCTCCACTACCGTATCCTCCTTTTTCCTGAGTGAAAACAGTTGGGGAATATCGTTTAGCACGTCTCCAGTCTCCAAAGTGTCCACACAAAACTTCCCACGTCTGTCTTTGACTGGCCCTATCCTACCCCAGAAGGATAATTCAAATACCTATAAAAAGCTTTCGGGTTCTACGCCATTGTACCTGACAAATTTTGCTCACGTGATCTCATTGTTCCTCTTTTATCTGTCTTTAAATACTTATATGCCAATCTGTAACTCTCCATCGCCTCATCTGAACCATCTTGTCTCAACGTCACAATATTGTGTCCCCAATGACTAAAAGTCTCCTCCTTTCCCACCTTTGGTTCTATCCAATAGGGGCAGACTCTGCGTCAGAGCCCTGGGACTGACTGCAAGCCCCTGATAAGTCGTCCCAGAACAGTAACCAAAACGGTATTCTTCGTTTTATTTTCAGCGGAAAGACCACAGGAGAACCATGCACTGACCTGCCCTTCGAGCAGTTACCCAGCTTTCGTCGTGGCTGTGAGAACGTTGGCTGTAGGGAGGATGAACAAACTGCGGACACAAATGTGGTAGAGTGGGCGATTCAAAAGGATGGAGTGAAGAAAAATATCGGTATAATCGAGGATAGCAGATGCCAGGAAACAGAGACTCTTCCCTATTGCCTAAATCACATGCCCCGATGGCTGTATTTCCTGCCTGCTGCCGAGTTTCAGGATATTTTTTTGGACTGCAGAGCAATTTAGTTTGTGAGAGGAACAACACCGTTGTTGACATTGGTAGAATGAGTAATGAGTTTCTGCTGATGGAATTTAGTTTGTGCTAAATTAGAAAACAGATACAAATCGGTGTAACCCCTGGATCTATAAATAAATCGGCACAAGATCAGCAAGATCAGCGAGGAAAATGTGTGATTGAAAGACTGGTGTGTGAGAAATACATGTTATTTCTTGATATTGGGGTTAGAACTGATGATGGATAGAACTGTTCCGATGGGACAGTTTCCACCTGCATGATGGTGCGACCAAAGTCCTTGAAAATCTGATGACAAGGGGACGGTTTAGAGCACTGTAAAGGAAACTATGGGGGTTGGTTTCGATTGCATCGAAAATTATTTGAAAAACTTCAAGAAGTAAAGGGCTTTGCACGGGTTAAGTTTTCCACAACAACTAATAAGGCAGAAACTATGTTATGGAAAAGGAAACTATTTCTAGAAAAGCAATTCAGGGGACAATTAACATAGAAGAATACAGCGCAGTACAGGCCCTTTGGCCCTCGATGTTGCGCGGATCCAAGCCCACCTAACCTACACTAGCCCACTATCCTTCATATGCCTATCAATGCCCACTTAAATGCCCATAAAGAGGGAGAGTCCACCACTGCTACTGGCAGGGCATTCCATGAACTCACGACTCGCTGAGTAAAGAACCTACCCCGAACATCTGTCCTATACCTACCACCCCTTAATTTAAAGCTATGCCCCCTTGTAATAGCTGACTCCATACGTGGAAAAAGATTCTCACGGTCAACCCTATCTAAGCCCCTAATCATCTTGTACACCTATCAAGTCACCCCTAAACCTTCTTTTCTCCAATGAAAACAACCCCAAGTGCCCCAGCCTTTCCTCATACGATCTTCCTACCATACCAGGCAACATCCCGGTAAACCTCCTCTGCACCCGTTCCAGTGACTCCACATCCTTCCTATAGTATGGCAACCAAAACTGCACACAATACTCCAGATGCGGCCGCACCAGAGTCTTATACAACTGCAACATGACCTCAGTACTCCAGAACTCAATTCCTCTACCAATAAAAGCCAGTACGCCATATGCCTTCTTCACCGCACTATTTACCTGGGTGGCAACTTTCAAAGATCTATGTACATGGACACCAAGATCCCTCTGCTCATCCACACTACCAAGTAACTGACCATTAACCTAGTACCCCATTTCTTTGTTACTCTTACCAAAGTGAATCACCTCACACTTAGCTACATTGAACTCCATCTGCCACCTTTCTGCCCAG